>NW_022987013.1:111093-111963 GCF_010093935.1 Zasmidium cellare ATCC 36951 | reverse complement strand
TTAGTAGTCTACCGACTCTCTCCCTTTAACGAGCTCTAACTAAGGACTTAAGCTTAGTACCCGTACTAAGTAAAATTCTAGGATTAACGTACCGATCCTAATAAGTACCCGGTACGAGAGAGCTACTAAAACCGTTACTACTACCTAGATAGTCTCGTTTATATAACTTGCTAGAGAAGATTCTATAGCCTTAGACCTCCTTAAGTTTATAGCCTATATCGAGTAGAAAGTAATACCTTATTTAATACTGCCGCTAACGCAAATCCGTACGCGACTAGTCGACGCGACTAGTTTACTTTATTCTTACTCCTTCTTATCTTAACGGGAGGATAGATACACGTACGATATATATCGCCTAGTATAGCTAGGTATACGTATATAGCTTTAGTAGACCGCGGAAATGTACGCTGTCCTATAGTAGATATTAAAGTATGTAGTCGAGATTTTCCTATTACCTAACTACGATAACCGATAGAAATAGCGAGACTACTTCCCGTATACGTTTTAGATACGAAGAGCTAGTATAGATTAGGGTAATAAGCAGATTGCTCTACTTTGCTTACTAGTCGGTAGATACATGTGCACAGTAGTAAGATCTCTAACGCTATATTATAGTTACAAGAGTCCTATTAGCGTAGAGCAGTACTCGCTAAGGACTATCCCGATCGACTAGCCTCTTAGCACGCACTTGTAACAGCATACAAGGCAAACGGACAGGTGAAGGAGGCAGTTCAGCTACTCGAGCATATCGTCAAGATTAATAGAAAACGAGTGCTCGTCGAGGACGATCCGAATCGACTAGCCTCTTAGTATAAACTCGTACAAGTATACCAGGCAAACGGACAGGTGAAGGAGGCAGTTCAGCTACTC
>NW_022987013.1:31507-110993 GCF_010093935.1 Zasmidium cellare ATCC 36951 | reverse complement strand
TCGTCGAGGACCATCCCAATCGACTAGTATCGCAGCACGCACTTGCAATAGCATACCAGGCAAACGGACAGGTGAAGGAGGCAGTTCAGCTACTCGAGTATGTCGTCGAGATTCGGAAACGAGTACTCGTCGAGGACCATCCCTCACGACTAGCATCGCAGCATGCACTCGCAGCAGCGTATCGAGCGAACAGTCAGGTCAGCATGCCAAGAACAGTGACAGCAACAGCAAACCCTTCTTACCACGGGAATGTAAGCAAGAATCCACGATCCAAACACTGAGGAAGCTCGTACAGCAGTTCAAGAGATTGTAAATATGCTACATACTATACAATATAGCGTCAGATGTATATAGAGCATGCAGATCTTGTCCATGGAGGACTATCTATAACGTGTCATCGCAGACACTTCCTGCCTTCCCTAAGATAATGTCAACATGCATCAGACCTACGATCCTGTACAGTACGGTGTGCGGCCGCATTGTCAAGATCTCGTCGAAGCTTGACAGTGTTTGGGGCACTGTCCACTTCTGTCGCGAAGCTCATTCTTCGTAGTCGGTACTAGGACCCTCAAGTTCCTTCGGCTTAGCGAGGTGCGTGACGAAAGGCTACGATGCGAGATAGATCGACCGACAGCGCAAGAGAGCATTCCAAATTCCCAGATCTGGAGCGAACAGAATCGCAAACTCATTGGAATACATCTCCTCGGGACCTGCCCTCGGAACATACGTACATACAAGAAGCACTCGCACATCTGTATCAATCGGTATCAAGGATTTCAAGGGACCTGCCCTCAGATGTGCAAGTAGCACTCTCATCCGTACCTCCAAAATCACTGCCAACAAACTCCCATCCCCTTCAGAAACGTGCAAACCGTGCTACTAGATCCGAATGCACAACACTCATATCCGCCACACCTAATGAGAGTCTCCTGAACAAAGATCTCTATGTACTCGCAGAGCTGCTGACCCAAGGTTTACCAAGTCTGCTAGACTCCGGCTTTCTTGACTGGCGTCATGGGATGGGGGAATTGTTCGTTGACACCAGAGCCCGCAATCTCTAACCCAGCCTCCTTATGTGCATCATTGATTGGTTTAACCCGATGAATCTGTTTCCATGAGTTATCGGCTTCCCCGATATGAAACAACAGACTTGGTTTCTGATGGGTGGGGTCATTGTCACCAGGGAACCAGAAAATCGTGATAGAGTCCACCGAATAGGCCGCTTCAGTGGTCCTAAGAGCGTTGAATCTCTTTTTGTGCGTGAGTAGGAACATGCCAATACGCCTGCCGACATCGATTCCCATCAATACGTTGAAACAGTACGTGCCGATTGGGAATGTGATACCCGGCCACGGTGGGATCTGGTCCTGGCCAGTGTATGTGCGAACGCAGTAGCTGATAGCTCTCATTACAGCGTCTGGATCGCACACAGCTCGGGCCACAAACCATTTGGGTGGAGGTAACCTTTCGCGTTTCGAGATGGCTGGCCTTTCGCAGACTCTGGCCCATTCGAGAAAGGTTAGGTCGGACCAATGTCGCAGCCAGGGCGACGTATCATCGGCACGTCCTCCGATAAGTTTTGGGCTGACGAATGTGTCGATGATGACCAGCTTACTGTCCTGGGAGTAAAATTGAGAACAGAAAGCGTTTGTGGGCGGTAGCTGCAGTAGTAGTAAGTGACTGCACGTCGGTTGTCAATTAAACACACTCACTGCCTGCGGGTGGCTACTCGCATTGTACTGCGGGTGGGGACCCGGAACGTAAGTCTGCTCTTGCTTCAATATCGTCCAGGCCGTTGTGTCCGTTTGCAAGTTGACGGGATCCTCCATACGCTTTGTGCCTTGGATGTGATTCACCCCCAGGATTCCATTCAGCGTGTCCTGGTATGGCTTCAGAATCTCCTTTAGGACCCCCTCAGAGTCCACGTCCAGCGCGACCCATCCCCAACCTTCGAATTTATGAAAAGTGTTCGCCTCTTTCGGTGCGTCTGCATCCTGAGCCAACTCGGCAGAAGTCATAAGCATCCAATCTCGCATTTTCGATCCAGCCCGGGCAAAATCCTCCGTATCGGATACTAGCGCAGCTGGGTACATAGGGGGCGCTTCTGGATCGGGACCGGGATCGGGATCAGGTACAGGCCAGCCAGCAGAGGGACCGTAGCCTGAAGTAGAGGGACCGTAGCCTGAAGGAGAGGGACCGGAGCCTGAAGGAGAGGGACCGGAGCCTGAAGGAGAGGGACCGGAGCCTGAAGCACCGGAGCCAGAGCCCGATCCAGATCCAGATCCCGAAGGATTAGAGGAAGGGTTCATGACGGCGGATATTTGAAAGGTGGATTGAATGCGTTTGAAAGGCTTTGCAAAGGGTTCGTGTGCTGTTGCTGCGGTTGTTGGTAGGTTTGAATGGAAGAAAGGAGGACCAAAAGGTGAAAGAAAGGATCTTGATGTAGGCCTCTGCAGCAGTGGCAGGTGAGCTGTCCACAAGGACCATCGTTGAGGCCAGCAAGCTCGTCGAAGGTGAATGATCTTGAACATGACCGTCCACATGTCATGAGGCTGCGAGCAATGACCTGCGAAGCAATTAGATAGTGTGGATAAACACTCGTTTGCAAGTATCACAGGTTCGACATTGGGTTGCTGAGGCTCTCATGACGGACATATCGAGAGGCTGTAGGGATCATGAGTGCGAACAAACTGACACCAAAAGAGTTCACGGGGTATAAAGATGTTTTGATGCTACATACCTCTGACCTGACAACGCAGCATCACGCCATGGAGGACTCGCCACCCCTACGCTGCTCAGCAGCCTCGGCCCTCAAATGACGGCCGACTTCTCGAGCGACAGCAGGATTGGCAGTCGCTGTCTGGGCCTTGCCGAACAAACACTGCCAGAGATCGTCATTGCCCACGAGCTCACCTTCGGCTTTGCCAGTGACGAGGAGCTTAGTCAGGGGCGCTGATTGCAGCTCTTCTGAGTTGGCGGCATCGAGTGCGTTTTCCAATGGCGCTGGCGTGCTTGCGCGTGACTTCTGTTTCGATTCACCCTGCTGTTGACGGGACTGCATGTGCGAGAGCCGGCGAGCAACCGAGATCTCGTAGATTGATTCTTCCACGGTCTCGTTGATGAGGTACATCCAAACTGTCGTTGGCCGCGTCTGGCCAATTCGATGGACACGAGCGATTGCTTGGAGTTCTACCGCGGTCTGAATGAGAGGCTCGCATATGAAGACATGAGTAGCGTTGACGAGGGTCAGGCCGGAAGAGTCCGTCTTGGCATCCAGCAACAGGCAATCGATGCTTGGGTCGTTGCGGAACTTTTCCACTGATCCAGCCCGTCCAAGTCGCGCATAGCCGATCTTGAACTCACGAAGAGCAGAGCCTAGCACATCCAAGAACTCTCGATATTGGGAGAAGACGATGGACTTGGCGCCAGGATCATGCTCTCGAATCCAGTGGAGGTGGCGACCTAAAGTATCGATCTTGGATCCGTAAGACTTTGGCAGGTCAATTGACTTGATCTCGTCCATCAGTTTCGGATCGACATCAGAGTAGATCGACGTTTGTATCGGATGGTCCGGCGAGGTGGGGTTGCGAGAAGACGAGGAGTCTGAAGATTGGGCTTCCTCCTGTGCACGAAGCTCTTGCGGCTTGAATGCTATATCATGCACGTCGTTCTTCGTCAACTGTCGTTTGCACATGGGGCAGAGCTTCGATTGGGCGAACCAATGCGTTATGCAGTCTTTGCAGAACTGATGACCACAAACAGTGAGAACTCCATGTTCGAAGTTGTCTCTGCAGATGACGCATATCTTGCTCTCGGTTTCAGCACCGTTCTCGTCTCTGAGATGGAGGAGAAAGCGATGCTTGGTGCGCAGTTGAGCCAAGTGGTTGTTGGCGTGATCCTCGTCATTTACGACAAGCCCTAGGGCGAGATGGTCGAGTTGTGGGTCGTGCTCTTCTTTGTAAGGTGCCACATCGTCGGAGAGCTCCTGGAGCTGGCGATAGAACTCGACTCGCTGGTTTTGAGTGACACGGAAAAGATCAATCTCCTTCTCGAGGCCATTGAGAGCCTTCGTGTAGGAAGAAAAGACACCGTTCAATGCGTCCAAATGCTGCTTCACGAGCGCATGCTCTGCGGCCGCTCGAGAACCTGACCCACTCCACTCCATTGCCGATTCTAGTGTTCGAGCTTCTTGAATGAGGCTGCGGACAGAACCAAGCTGTGTCCTGCGCTTCCTATAAGAGTCCTGCACTCGAGAAGAGATAAGCTTCAATAACAGCTCGGGCGCATGAACGCCTTGCGGCTTGTGTTCTTCGGCGACGTCTGGATCCAAGAACATCTTCGCACCTTTGACAAGCATCTTGACCTCATGGTCAACCAATGGAGCGCTCTCGCCTGTGATGTAGGTGTTGAGATCCGCGTATACGGACTTCATGGCATCGAAGTAGACGTAAAGCTCGTCCTGCTGCTTTGTTGAGTCTTCGTACTCATCTCCAGTAGTCTCGATTCCGTCTCCTTCCTCGTCCACGAGTGGCTTCACCAAGTACTTGACCATGTCTGCTCGCCATTGCTTGATTGTGGATACCTGCGTTCGGATTTCGTCGAAGAGCTCGTCAGCCTTCTCCACGATCTTCCTGCTTTCGATGCCGCCAAAGCTCTGGAGGTCTTTGATCTTGGGTATCTTGGTGGCCGTCTTGTTGTCCCCCACGTCTTTGACTTGACGCATGAGTCCTTCAGCTTTCCTTGCAGTGGCACTCATGATTTCCTTTCGAAGAATCTTTGCACGCTCGTATAGATCTGTCTCGTTCGCCTCCAGCTTCTTAAAAGCATCTGAACCCTCTTCCGTCAAAGCTTCGTTTGACTTGATCTGGTGGTAGGCCGTGGCAGTGAAGAAGAGGCTCACGTGATGCAAGTTCAAGGCGACTCGAAGGGCGTTGCGTAGTCGACCTAAAACCGGGGTGGACTCAGATGACGAGTCTTCGTCGTCGGTGTCGACAGTAGCCTCGCCTTTCTCGGTTGCGACTGTCTTCGCGGCGGCCAGGTGCTCTCTCGCCTCTTTGACCATATGCTCCGAGGATATCATAGCCTCTTCATACAACTTCAACGCTTTCTCGCTTCGATGTTGATCTTCGCCATTATTGCCTATGATGTGTGCTCTCTTAAGAGAGGCCGAGAGAGCTTCTCGCTCTCTCGTCCTGAGGTCTGTCTCGTTCTGCTCGATCATTTGCGCCAGAACCTCGGCTACGGTCCGCAAAGGGCCTGCGCGACCACCAGGCGCCTTGCGATTCTTGGCACCAACTTGAGGATGTAAGCAGGTCTGACGAAGACGACTCAGCCATCGGCGCATTCGCTCCGTCTGCTGACTCGGCTCCCAATCATCGTGTCTAGGGGAGCCGTCTGCGTTCAGGCCAACCTCCTCGCACATCTGGTCGAATAGTGTGGCGTAGTTCTGTTGCTCTACCACAGAGAATGGGCATGAGATGACGACTCGCTTCTGCGGAGGCAAGCGCAGCTCATCGCGAATGAGCGCCTTTGTATGTCGCAAGGCTATGTTTCCAAAAATGCCTTTGAAGAGATGCTTGTGGTTTGTCACCAAGTGGCCCCAGAGTTTCGAACTCAGACTGAGCGGTTTGAATCGAAGGAAGATTAGAAGACCGTGGAGATCCTCGACGTTTTTGCGCAGAGGCGTTCCAGATACTGCCCAGCTGTGTACCCGCGGCAAGCGGCAAGCAACACGAGCTGCCGCAGTCACGCCTGTATCGACCATCTGTGCCTCATCCAAGCAAATGCGCCACCACTGCAGTTGGATGAGTGGGCTCTTCTTCCGCTCGAATTTGGGCGCATGTCGCATATTCCGATCAGGTGGATCTTCGGCAAAGTGGATCTCTGCACCAAGAACGCCGTAAGTCGTGAGGACCACGTCGTACTTCGTTGCAAGATCTTGGATAAGATCTGCCTCCGAATATCCCTTTCTGTATGCCTTCGGAATGCCTTGATAGTGATGGACCTTCAGATTAGGCGCATGTCGATTGAGCTCCGACTTCCATTGCTGCAATATGCTGGGTGGAGTGATGATGAGAGTGGCTCTTGATGGCTTGACCATGGTCTCGGAGTCGCCGTCAAATACTTCATCAGAAGATGTGTGCGTCCGCCGATGGAGCGACAGCAATGCCAGAATCTCGACCGTCTTGCCCAATCCCATCTCTTCTGCTAGCAAACCTCCTGATACTTTCGCCTCGTCATCTGGAGGCTCGCGGGTCACAATGCCTTGCAGGTGATTGACAAAGCATTCGCGACCATCAGCATCGTTGACCTTCTTGTAGAATCTTGGCGATTCCTGTATCCACGGCTCAGCGCCCTCTCTACCCAGCATCCAGGAGATCGCCCTTTTCTGAAAAGGATAGAGTTCACTCTCCAGAACGTTGTCGTATTTGCCTTCAACGTCCACGTCTCTGGAAGGCGCGTGAACACTTTCGTAGAAGTCTTGCGGCGTCCATGGCTGGCTATGATTCACAGCGTCTCGGACATGATCTGGGAATGCTTGAAGTAGCAAGTCATAATCAGGGTAGATTTTGGCTGCGCCGACAGGAGCGCCTGCTACGAATGCCGAAGATCCAGAACGCCATCGCAGCGAGGCCTGCAGACGAAAGACCGTATAGAGATCGCCGACGGATCGTGTCAGAGTACAAGAGATCAAAGATGCCGGACTCTCTTTGACTCGTTTGTTGGATATTGCGGCTTTCAGCTGGCCTGGAAGGGCAATCGTTCTCAGCAGTCCAAGCACTTCGTCGGAAACCTCTTGGGACTCCAAGACGAGCACAGGTCCATTCACTTTGTGAAGAGCGAGACGCAACTTTGTCGCAGTGACATCTGACTCGACTCCGTACACCACGACCGGAAGGGCAGCCGTCTCCTCGAAACTGATGTCATCCTCTAATGCTCGTTTCGATGGCGACTTGGCCTTGAGCGTCTCTGGAAAGTGGAAATCGATCGATGCCTCGAACAGCGGAATCTCCTCATTCTTTGGGTGGTCGTCCTGGGTCTGAGCCTCTCTCTTGTTGTCTTGCAGCCTTCGTCGTTTCTTGGGTGGGCCTTCGGTATCTGGCTGGCCGTGCTCGAGGAACCAGCGCATAGGAGTGACGCCACCGGCCTCGACCAATATCGACTGTTCATCACTCGACCGCACCTGCGCGGAGAGCACCGTCGCGAATGCGTGTTCTTTGCGAGGCGCCATATCGATGTGGTGAGGATGTCTGCTGTGGCGAGGTGGTTGGGGGGAAGAAGGAGATGCACTCATCAGCGTAGCGCGTGGGGAGTCGAGGCTGCCTCTTTGGATATCGATAAGAGTTTAGAGTTTGACGCTAGTCTCGCGGCTAAAATCTAGCGAAACCCTAAAGGTGTTGTCCTCAACTTCGCTCTTCGTTCTCCGTGTCTCTGCAGTGTGGCAATATCACACAGTGCTCAACTGTCTGCCAATCCGCATGGCGTCTGGCGTTGGCTACAGTCAGTGTTTGCTTTCAGCACATCTCTTGGATCCTGTACTAGGGCTCTGAACTGAGCAATGCAATCAGCTGAGGAATCTCACGAGCCTCGCCTGGACAAGGTGAGGGAAATAATCTCATGACGACGAAGCTGTTTAGCTAACCACATGTCACCGCCAGGCTCGGCATGTGAAGTACTGGACGCGATGCTTGAAGACGCTCCTACCTCACCACTACACCGGAAATGAGTCCAACCGCATGTACCTGGCTTTTATGATCATCTCTGCCCTCGATATACTGGACGCCTGGAGCACGGTCGCAAAGGAGAGCGAAAAGAAAGAGTACGTAGACTGGATCTACCATTGTCAACATCCGAATGGCGGCTTTCGAATGTGGCCGGGGACCAACTTCGACGAGAGGGCCAGCGAAGCGAATGCGAAGTGGGATCCCGCAAATGTGCCTGCCACTTACTTTGCTCTTGCAGCACTCCTGGCGATTGGCGATGATTTGACGAGGGTGAAACGGAAAGGGGCATTACAGTGGCTCGTCAAAATGCAACGACCCGACGGTTCCTTTGGCGAGACGCTCGTAAATGGACAGATCGAAGGTGGGCGGGATCCACGATTCGGGTATTGTGCTGCAGGAGTCCGATACATCCTCCGGGGCGACAGCGAGGGAACCCTCAATATCGATGGTACCAGCGTACAAGATATTGACATTAACAAGCTTGTCGGCTGCATCTCCCTCGCAGAGTCCTACGACGGTGGGATAGCCGACGAACCGTTTCACGAACCTCATGCTGGCTACACGTTTTGTTCACTGGGCTGTCTCAAATTTGTCAACCGCCTACGCACTCCCGACGGAGATACATCCCATTCGCAACCCAC
This sequence comes from Zasmidium cellare ATCC 36951, assembly GCF_010093935.1. Lineage (NCBI taxonomy): Eukaryota > Fungi > Ascomycota > Dothideomycetes > Mycosphaerellales > Mycosphaerellaceae > Zasmidium > Zasmidium cellare. The sequence goes on along the minus strand of NW_022987013.1, from coordinate 102,628 downwards.
AGCACCTAGAGATCCTCATATGACTCTACGGTGGCTCACCGAACGCCAAACCGACCTCTCCGACCCCGACGCCGAACTCGAAGAAGCAGACAACGACCCAGTCTCACAAACCCACGAACAAGCCCCCAAGCCCACCACAACCTCCCAATCAACCCCACCCCTCCACCAAAGCCCCGACAAAACCACCCTCCTCAGCCCCTTCGGCCTCGAACCAACCCCCCTCGACGCAGCAGGCATGAACGGCCGCACCAACAAAGTCGCCGACACCTGCTACGCCTGGTGGGTCTGCGCGTCGTTTTCCATCCTGCAACAACCGAATCTCTGGGACCACTCCGCGCTGCAGAAGTACTTACTTGATAAAACGCAACATCCCGCTTTGGGCGGCTTTGGGAAGTTCCCGGGAGATTTGCCAGATTTGTATCATAGCTGTTTGGGGCTTGCGGCGCTGGGGTTGACGGGACTGGAGGGCATCAAGGAGGTGGATGGGATGATGTGTATTAGCAAAGATGCCAGTGAAAGGTTACCTGCGTTGTGGAAGTCGTGGTAGGGTGAAGAACAAGATTTGAATAAAGGCGTCGATGGGTTTCATCGTTTCAAAAAGGAAGTCCTTATTTATGACTATGAGAGGGTATCTTGCTAAACGACTGAGTGACGCCAAGCGCTATGCCATGACAATGACCATACTATGCTAATTCCCACCACGAACCAAAAGACATCTGTGCAAGCATCAAACTGCTCTCGAGCTCATTTCCGCCCATCCCAACTCCACGCCCTCCCATCATCAACATTCATCCACCGCCTCTCCTTCAACGCATCCTGCCCCAACATCACGCCCAAAACCCGACACGTCGCGCTGCTGACAGCACAGACCACCCCATCGCTCTCCCCCAACACCGCGAGATCGAGTAGATACGCCCTGCCGACCAACTCGCGCAACCTCAGCGCCTGCGGAGATATCTCTCCCTCGTGAGTCCTCCTGGCCCCACCGAGTGAAAGGAACAACGCACTGTAGAACCCTCCCTCCCAGCCTGAGTTCTCGTCGATATGTTTCACGTAAGCTGAGCCTGGTTCGCGGAGGTCCTCGACGGGGTTCTGCTGGTCCAGAGTCGTCTTGGTGGCGAGTTGGATCCGCTCCTGAGCGCGTTGGATCGTGAGTCCAGAAGCGGATTGTTGGAGTTCGGGGGAGTTGATGATTACCGGATCGTCTGAGGCGAGGATGATGGAGGATTTGGTGATGTCTTTAGTCGTTGCGTGGTGGTGGGTGTTGAGGAGGGTGAGGGCGCCTTCGCCGTAGCGCGAGAGGGGGAGGTAGTCCCTACTGTATTGGAATTCGAGAGGGTGGAGGTCACCGCGGCGGATTTGCATGCCGAGGATCATGTTGTCGTTCATGGCGGCGTCTTCTTTGAGCTTGGCGATGCGGGCGGCGGCGTAGAGGGAGTCTTCGCCGATGAGGGTGAAGAGGTTCTCGTATCCAGTTCTCAAGAGGTCGTAGATTCGGGGATGCTTTCGAGATTGGAAGAACTCTCTGTGGAAGAGCGGGCCAAATGTCCATGGAGCTGTGGCGGCCGAGACGATAATATGCTTGGCGCTGTGAGGGCAAGGGACGATGTGATGAGCAGGTGGCGGGGAGCATTTCGGCTTGGGAGGTTTTGCGAAGTAGGAGGCGTACTTCCCCCATGCCCACCGTGAATCATCAATGAAGAACGCTCTGCCTTCGTGCTTGGCGAGGCCATAGCTCATCCAGAGGTGAAGAAGGGTCTTGCCGAAGCTGGCTTCATCTGACTCGAGGACGAACGTCAGGCTTGTGGGACAGACGTTCGACAACTTCTCGCGCTTGCGTTTGGGCAAGATACCAGCATTCTCAGCGTCATCGATGTCAAGGAAGGTGTCGTCTTTGGTGTAGTAGTCGCCTGCGCCTTTCCGCAACCAGTGTTTCGTGTGGTGATATCGGTTCTTTGGAGTGAGGGTTGCTTGAAGACCCATGCCGTGGGAGCAGATATCACGATAGGTCTTCGGTTCTAGAGGGAAGCTGTGGTTATGCGGTATCGAGACGGTCCACTTCGAAGATCCACCCACATCGACCATGAAAGCCGTCGGTTCACTTGGAAGATCATTGCCCGCGACCAACTCCGTACTCTCATCCACACCTTCCCCAATTGATCCCGACAGGATCGACGGCACCATCAACCAACCCAACATACACCGCCAAAGCAACAGCACCACACAAATGACCGCCACTGTCCTCATCGCCATCACCTTCGGCGACAGCGATCTCGGCCTGTTCTCTTTCGTCACCGGTGCGGGGAGTGTAGGCGAAGGCGGCGGGGGACTCGAATGTCGCTTCTCATTGAGACTATTTCTCGATGACCTCGAAGTCGTCGATGTCGAAGAGTCCGTGGACGACACCGACAGATTGGTATTCCGGCGGTCCCGCATTTTGGCCAGCGACTCCTTCCACATTCACGACCACGTTCCTTCCTACGTCGTTCCCGTTCGCTTCAATTCAATCAAACAGAGTATGTGCAAGAGTCGTCACCGGTCAAGTCCGAAAGTCGTAGCCATTGGGGTTTGGTGGAACGGAGGAATTGGAAACAAGTCGTTTGTACGTTTCGTTTGTCGGTAGGCAAGCAATCCAGCCAAGATGGAGGATGAAGCCCAGAACCAAGAAATCGGAGTAATCGTGCAGGAACCGGGCCTGCGCTGCACCTGGCAAGCTTCGAAAATAGAAAAAAAGGCGCAAGCAAGCCAGCCAGAGTGGTGAAAAGTGTGGTTGAGAGCTCTCTCACTCGCAGAAGTAGCTGACGACAGCCCTCGTACTGGTCATGCAGGAAGATGTTCGGCGGATGATCACTATCGCCCAGGAAGAGAAGTGAGAAGAAGAAGCAGAGACCAGCTCCGTGCTCAGGATGAAATCATCAACGACAGCGATTGTAGACACACGAGCAGCACATCATCGTCATGAGGAAGTGGAGGAAGAGGAGGAGAAGAAGTTGTACCACGAACGATCCCTCTTCCTAGGCGACCTCCTCCCGACCAGCTCTCTCGCTCTACCTGTTGCCGCCGTGCACCATGTGCATCATGTATGCCGGCGGGCTGGTGAGACGGCGATCCGACGCACACCAAACGCGGCGTGCGTCCAGTGAGCCGTGAAGCAGCAAGACGGAGGTGGAGTTGCGTCGGCTCGTCGACCTGAAACCAAGCCATCCCGAGGAGCTAGCGTTTGGGGCGAGCTTGGACCGTTTGATCTCGTCACGAAGGATTCAATCTATTCTTTCTAGACGCCGGCGAGGGAGGTCTAGACTGCCTTCATCAATATTTCAATCAATTCGAGCATGTGATGATTCCTCTTCCTCCTACTTGTTCAACTACCAATGCTGCTGCTGTTGCTGTGTTCGTGTTCTTCCTGCACGTCGATCCATCGTCTCAGAGTGAACACGAGCAGCAAGATCGGCCCGGCCTCCTCCCTCGGAGCCGACGAGCCAGGCGAAGTTTAAACAGAGCTCCTTCCTTCCTTCTCCTTCTCCGACCTCACGTCAACACGAACATGGAGGGTGAGACAGGAGAGGAGGAGAGAGCTGTTGACTCGGAATCGCCGACTTGCGGTATGCACGCGACGGCAATCGTCGAACGTCATCAGCTGAACTTGAGCAGGGGTTTTCGGGGGTCCATCACCCGTCGACTTCGGATGCGGTACGGGGTGTTTGAAGGGGGAGAGTATTACGTTTGAATGGATGGTCATGTGGGCAGTACGACCTGCTTGCCACCCTGGTCTGTTTGAGAGGGAATGGTGAGTATTAATGAAAAGATGTTGAACATGTATATTGACAGTACCACTGCCTGCTACGCTTTCAAATCCCAAGGCCTTGGATCTGGACCTGTCAGCGACTCCTCCCGAAGCCATATCCGGCCCTCGCTGCATCATCGCAGTTTGAAGAAGACAGACCAATAGTCGCAGTGCTACATTGGACGGCCCTTGAAACGACCACCATCACCCGCCTGTTGCAGAGCGACAGAGTCCTGCGTCTCTGCAATCACGGCTGCTGCTTCAGACCATCAAGTCGTCCGGTCCCGCGGCAGTCGCACCTCGCCCTTCATCTTCTGCTCGTCCACCTGGTCTCTGGCCATGTCCCAGATCCACTTTCCTGATGGCTGAAGCTTCTTGCCTTGAGCAAGTTGGTCGGCGAGGTACATCCAGTTGACCGCGTTGCCTACCGTTCCCACCTCGTCACTGACGTGCGATGCTGCATACTCGCTCATGCTCTTGTACTTCTCCTCGTCGCTGAATAGCACGTCCATGTACTTCGCCACGTCGAGGTACTTGTCTGCTTCGACCAGGAATCCGGACTTGTCGTGCATGACTTGCAGAGGAATCCCACCCGCGAGACTGGCGATGATCGGAACACCTTTGTGCAGTGCCTCTGAGACCTTGACTTCGAAGCCCTCGCGAGTTGACAGCTGGAGTGCCACGCGAGCGTTGGACATGAGCATGTTGAGGAGTTGATCTGTCGGTCCCAATCGCATGACCACAACGCTATCCTTGATGTCGCTGTATTCGTGGTCCAGCTGTTCCAGCGTCTCGTTCAACACACGGACGCCATCAGGATCGTCGACCGAGTAGTGTCCAGCCACGACTAACTGAGGTGCCTCGTCCTTGTTCTTGTCTTTGCAGTACCGAGAATTGCGCCGGAATTCAGCGTAGCCTGCCAGCACATGCGGGATGCCCTTCGATGGGTCGAATCGAGCAATTTGCACGATGTAGTCTCTCTTTGGGTATTGCAGAGTGACCATCCGCTGACGGAGACACTCCGTATTGAACTGATGCAGGTAGTACTCGGTGACGAAGTCGCGAAGCTCCTTGTTCAAGCCGTCTATCCAGCCCGTCGTTGCTGGCATGTATCCCAGCTTCTGCTTTGGGACATCCTTTGGCACGAAATCGCTGACTGGGTGTGCGATGAAGAGGTCCGCTTGCTGTGCACTCGACCACAGCCACTTCCAGACTCCAGCAGTTGGCGTGCCAGCAGTGTTGGCCAGGTCGGCACGAATCTGGATGTGCGACCGGAAGATGACTGGCCTGTCTGGGTCAAGCTTCTTCGAGATGTCGATGATGTTGGGCATTTGCGGCTCGTCCACGATGATCACGTCCGCGCCACCTTTTGAACGAGGCTGCAAGATACCTCCGTCTCTCGTCCAGAAGCGCTCGGCGTTGGTCTGCACCCAGTCGTTGATCGTGGCCGCCTGCTCATCCGACAATCGCTCATCCGGCGCTGCAACAACTTGCAAGATATTGTGGTTGGTCTTGGTGATCCTGAACACCTCCGGCTTAGACTTCAGCACCCACCAAGTGCAGTCCACTCCCAACAGCCTCAAAAACCGAATCAGAGCATGCCTCATCAACGCAACACCACCTCCCTGCGGCGTCGCACTGAAGAACGCAATCTTCGTCCCCCCCTCCTTCAACGAACCCGCATACTTCACGGCCGAATTCCACGTCGCCTCATTCACCGTCCTCTGATACTCCTCAAGACTCGCCAACCACGCCCTCGCCCCCAAATCCACCTCCACCTTGTTACTGAACCCAACACTCAAACGCGGCTGATAACTCGGACCAAACCACATCAAACACTTCCGCGCCAACGAATCCGCCATCTCATCCACTGCCAACACACCATTCATCTTCTTCGCCGTCTCCAAACAACCCCCCTCTTCGGCCTTCACCACGATAGGCACGATATCCAGCTCCAACCACAACCTCACAGGGGTCTGCGGACTCCTCGCCACGACCTCCTGACTCAACCCGGCCCCCGTGAACTTGTACATGTTCCTCCCCTCATACTCCTTAATCGACGCGATGATATGCTCCGCGATCGACTCGGCATCCTGCACGGCCTCGAGCGTCTCCACGGCGAAATCGATATTGTACGTTCCGTCGTGGCAGGCGAAGCCGACGTCGAGTTGGGTGTTGTTGCTGGAATGCGCTTCGATGGCGATCCCGAGGAAGAGTTCGGAGAGGGCGATGCCGAGTTGGTTGTGCTCTTGTTTGTGGCGGGTCATGCGCGAGATGTGGCGGGTGGGGGCGAGGGTTTGGAAGGAGTGTTGTGTTGTTGTCGTCGTCGTGGTGGTTGGGGGCGCCATGGTGTGGCGATGTTTTGATGGTGGTGGTGGTGTTTCGAGAGAGAAGTGCTAAGAAAGGAAGAAAGCTGGATGTTTTTGCTTTGATTTGACATGTGATTCAATTCATAAGTGCTCTATCGTAGCAATGACGACAGAACAGCAGCAACAACGACAGCGTTTGTTCGTCTTTGGTCCCCATGCACGGAACACGTATCTTTAGATCTGTCTACATTCCAGAAGAAGCAGAAGCGATCATGGAGAGACATCACCCCATGCCTACATTTCCAACTTTCGATGAAATTCCAAGGAGTCGGAGTGCCCGAATATATGTAGACTGTCCGACATCATGGATTCATTGTTGGGAATACCATATGTTCTACGTCTGAGGAAGGGATTGTGCTGTGGGCGTGTGAGGTGAAGTCATGGAAGAGTGAAAGAAAATCTACCGGTACCTGTACGCAACCGCCAGCATCATCATCCTCCCCACTAGCGCGCGTCTACGTCCATACCTCCTTAATACAGCCGCCGGCAAGACCATCACACTCAAGCATAGTACGGCGGCTATACAGGCGATACGCCTCTCCGAACACTCCGATCGTCCTCACCCCAAAAAGCAAAAAGAAGAAGAAGAACCTCATGTTCTCATCTGATCTCAAACATCTCTCACATTCCATTCCCATTCCTCATCTCTATATACTACAGTTGTCGCTGATACTACTAATACTAATACTCTCCAAAAAAACCCGCCAACAGAAACCTTCAAATTCCGAGAACCTCCAAAACAATTGTACACAAGAAGCCAAGAAGCAATGGGATGATGTTGATGACGATGATGGTGGTGTTATTTTCCGCTACCTTCGCAGAAGAGGGTATCAATCCGCCGCGCGCGGGATTCGAAGCAGTCCAAAAAAGACCAAAACAAAAAAATCAAGGAGATACACCGCCGGTGGTGGGTGTGCCGTGTGATTCGTCGTATCCGAAAAAAAAAACGAAGATCAAGTCCAAAGGTGATGAACTGTGATCGAGGTGCAGTATTTCCCAAAAACGCCCTGCAAAGAAAAGAAAACAACCTCCGTGGATGGTGGTGAGGACTCGCTCGCTCGCTCGCTGGTGCCGCTCGCTGAAAAGAGAGAAACGAAGAAAGAATCCGAGTCGTTCAAAATCAGCGCATCGCGGCTGTGGTGGTGGTGATGACAAAAAACTTCGTCGCCCGTGAATCCATGAACCATGCTTAGCTGCATACATGCAAGGGGCGCTACCCCATCGCACAACGCAACGCACAACGCTCTGCGGCCCAATCAGCCCGCGATCCGCACATCTCCAGACCTCGACAAATTCATAAACGGCCAGTCACAGTCATTTCACCATGCAGCCTTGAGTTCTTCGCTGGGGATATGCTGTCCGGGAGGGATGGGGCCGTCTTCGTGTTGGGTCCCCGTGGCGTCGTTGATTTGAGCTAGCACGGTGTCGTGTCGCACTCTTAAGGAGCCTCGCTCGCCGCGCACGACATGTCCGCTTTCCACTTTGTCCTGGATCATCTGGTCGAGCAGCTGGGTCATTTCGTCGACACTCTTGCGCCGGTTCGCGACGGTGGTGAAGCCCTCCTTGTTGATCGAGTCACGGGAGTTGCTGGAAGAATGAGTCGGACTCAGGATCGCCATCGGACTCAACGGAGTCTTGGAGAAGTTGACCACACCGGAGCTGGATCGACTGGCCGTTGAGGGAGTGCTGCGGTGGTTCTCGCCGCTGAATCGGCCGCCGTTTCGCGAATGAGAGCTGTGCCTGGACGTCCGGGAGCTATTCTGCCTCTTGAAGGGCATGGATGAAAGATCTGGAACGGTGTCGACCAACCCATTGGATGTTGCTGGTCGAGCCGTCTCCTCGCTGGTCGTCGTTGCATGGCTCTTCCTTTTGTCGACCATCTCACGTTTACGTGCCGCACTCCTAAGTGCAGTCACCATCCGCATCTGGTCGTCCAGCTTGATCTTCAGCTCCTCGATCTCACGGTCCTTTTCCCGAAGGAGACCCTCCAAGCTCCCTTCCTCTGGCAGACCAACGCGGGATGCAAAGTGCATGCTCACACGGCTGTGGCTCGTCCGCCGCGCTTGCAAGAGACGCTTCTCCAAAGTCGCGATGTACCGGTTCTTATCGGCCAGATCTGCCTGCAGCATCCGATTCTGTTGCGACATGCTAGCATTGCCTTCAGCATCGATATCTCCGGATCCTTGGCCATCCTCTTCCTCCTCCATGACAGTCTCGTCCTCGGTGATCATGTGAGAGACCTGCACGGCTGGGAAGGTGCCCATGGTGATGGATCCGCTCGACATCGTCCTCTGGCGATCCTCGTCTGGAGATGGCACCTCGAGTGTCATTGTGCTGTCCCTGTTGGCCATGCTCTCGCGACTTCGGACACTGACTGGCCGCCCGTATTCCGATTGCGAAATGCTGTATATGCTCATTCGAGGGTTGAAAGGCAAGCTGGAGCTCGAAAACCGGCCAGAGTTGACTCCAAGCGACTTCGAGGACAAGATCAAACGATTCAAATGGCTGATTCGTTCCTTCAAGGCAGTGCGAGCAAGCTGCATCTCCAGCATCTGCTCCTCATGCCTGGTCTTTTCCTGCCGCTCCAATTCCTCCTCCATCTTGCGGTCCTTTTCAATCTGCTCCTGCTGCTCGGCTTCTTCCTTGGCCTTGTTCTGCTGCTCGAGCTGAGTTCGCAAGTCCTGGATCTCCAACCGATACCTGTCCAAAAGAGCTCGACTGTTGGGATCACCTGGATTCGGATTCGATTCGTTGCGCTTGGCGTGACTGACGATGTTGTTCTTGGCTCGACTCGCAAATTTGAGCGTGTTGAGAGTCTCGCCAGTATGAGTATTGGCGTGCGCTGCACTTGTTCCTGCAGAGGACAATTGGATCGTGCAAAGAATCGACACCAGCGAGTTTCCTGAAAGTGCTGGCTGCAGCAACCTCGTGAGCTTGCTGTCACGATAAGGCAAATGCTTCAAACCCTTCTCCTTGTCTGCAGCACTTTTAGCGCCCTCCTTCTCATCCTTGTCGTCGTCACCTGACAACTTCCCAATGACCGTTCCCAGAGTGAGGAGAGACTTGTTGATGTGGGCACCTTCCGTTCGACGCTCTTTATTGTCGGCCGCCTTCTCAGATCCAGCGAGATCAATCAAAGACAAAGTTGAGACCAGCACGCCACCTGGCATGATCTTGTCCGTCCTGCGAGTCTCCTTTTCGAAGTAAGCGCCGTGGTTCTGCGTTCGCTCTCTCGACTCGACGACGATCTGAACAACGGCGTGTGACCGAGAAGAGCGCGCGTTAAACTGTGTGCTTCCTGTCCTCCTGGCCAGGTCACCACGCGCAATGACTCGCAACAGCTGATTCGGGGACTGCACTATCTCTTCCTTGAGTGGAGTCGCATAAACGCCACGCTTGCTATCCTCCCGAAGTTTAATCTCTTCCTGTTGCACGCCAGGCGTGCTCTGACTGAGTAGGTCGTATATCTTTTCATTGTAAATCTCCAAGTAGCTAACACGTAAAAGGAATTCTCTGCTGGGGTTCTCGCGGATGTAGGAGAAGATGTCAGTAATGGCGAGAGGGATGACACCCGGTGAGTTTGCGGTTCCTTGCATGGAGAAGGTCTTTCCGGTGCCCGTCATACCATAGGCGAAGACGGTGCCGTGATAGCCTTCCATGACTCGCCGCACTAGTCGTTTGGCTGCATTGTCGTAGACTCGTGAGTTGTTATCGTGAGGTGAAAATACGTTGTCGTATCGGTAGTCGCCGCCTTCGCGTCCTCTGTAGGATATAAGAGAGCGTCTGCCGTCAACCATCCATTCTCCCTCGGGTTTACTGCCATCGTTCCCAGCGTCAGGACGCACACGAACACTGACAAGAACGTTGCCCTTGGCGTCTTTCCCTCCAGAATCGCGCTTGGAATCCGAAGTCTTGTCATTGTTTCGTGATCGCCCTCGTCGCTGGTCATCGGCCCCATCTTCAAATGCGGTGTTGTCTGTCTGATATGATCCTTCTGCTGATGAACTCCTGCTTTGCGGTGGAGATGGCAGGCTGAGCAAGCTGTCTGATTGCCTCACACTGCCTCCTCCTGCAATCATGGCACTTTCGCCTGTGCCGTTGAGCAGGCTGGGCGAACCTCCCAGGCCTGAGCTCGGTATCGACCCTCTTGCGCGCAGTCCATACCCAGAGCTGCGGGTCTTGGGCTTCTTAAGCCCAGTGTCTGCGCTTCTATGCTTCGAGGCATCGCGCTTCTGCCTCGGTTGTGGTTGAGCTGCGTTGGGCTCGTTCGACGATGTGGAAGTAGAGAGTGGACTTGGCGGCAAGCTGGTGACTCGTGCTGCGGCCTTTGGTGGAAGCGGGAAAGAACCAATACTAGTGGTCTTGCGCACCGTCTTCGGTATGCCTGTGCCGACAGGTGGAGATGGTGAAGGAGCGGGCGGCTGTTCATTTGCGTGTAGCGTGGGGACTGCGGGAGTGGAGTTGGCCTTGGTCGGCTGGCGCGGCGTGGGCAGGCCGGAGAGAGTGACTGATCGAGAGGGAATGGACGTCTTCTTGGAGGACGGTGGGGGGATTTGGGATGCGGTCGAAGTGCGCCGCGAAGCGGGAGTGGTGCTCGAAGCGATGCTGTCGCCGGACAACTTGCGAGTTTTGGCGACGGGCAGCGCTGGCAATGGGCCGGTGGGCGGTGGTCGCGGGGTGCGTGGCAGGTGGCTTGCGGACGCCATGGTGGGTATATAGCGATCTGGAGATGCTCAGACGGGCAGCGACAGTCGGTTCCAACTGCTGCAGCGATCCGCGAGCCCTACGCCTGCTGCTCTCCAGCGGTGTGGGCGACGGCGGCGGCGGCGGTACTGGTGTCTCTTGTCATGAAATCGCGCACCGCTCCATGCGGCCGGGCTGCTGCGTCACCGTCACAGGCGGGTGCTGCAGCGCAGGAGTGGCAGCAGCAGCGGGAGTCGAACTTGGTGGTGGAGCGAGGGCGGATGGGGGTTGGCCGCCGACGAGCGCTGCAAGATGCCGAAGTGAGTGTCAGTGCAGCGTGCAGGGATGCGCAGTCGAGGCAGTCTCCAGACGCAGCTGGGCGAGGCACAAGCGCGGGCGGATGCTGGTCGGCGGTGGACGGCGGGCGAAGAAGGGGATCCCGGTGTACCTAGGCCTCGGATGGGAGGGCGGTGGTGGTATAGCGGCGGCGATGGAGGTGTTGTCCTGCGCGCGTGTCTGGATATGCAGCGGTGCGTGGATGAATGTGGGCGCTGCAGGAAGAATGATGCACGCGGAACCAGAGAACGTGTCTGGTGGTGGTGATGGCGGTCCCAGACGGGCGGCACCCGTCCTTCTGTTCAGGAGTGGTTTGAGTGTGATAGTCGGGCTAGTGCCTGCAGCGGCACGGCCTCTACTGCACCCTAGCACGAAGCTTGATACTGCTAAAGACTGAAAGCAATCTCAATCAATGTCAATCAAATGGAATCCACCTTCGTCGACGTCCTCCCTCTGTACACTGGTCTTCAGCTGCCCTCCCTTGCTGTCCATATCCATCGCAACACCCGAGCACCGCATCCTGCCACCGCCGCCTCCACCGCCAACGTCTCCACGTTTCTCGACGGCACACGCGCCTCGCAACGATCCGCGCCAGGATTGCCGTGCCGTGATTAACTCTCGGCCCACGCCTACCGAGTCCCGCCCACACGCCTCGAAACAGGAACCGCAGGAAATCCCGCTGCTGTTCTTGTTCTTGCCAGAGAACCGATGGAAGCTTTTCTGTTGTGCAGACAGCCGTCTACAGTACCAGTACCACTCTTTCACCCTCAGTCTGTACAGCGTTGCAGTGCGTCCTGCGCCTCGTTGTGGGTGGTGTGCAGGGTTGTTGGTGATGCCGTGTGAAACGCTCCTCCATTGGCAGAGCTCTTCATTGCCTGCCCCGCCAGCCTCCATCAGCCCGCGATTGAGAGCCAATCCATATCGCCCTCCATTTCACTCCGAGGACCCAACATTGCCTTCATTAACCACCGTGACTGGTTGAGTAAGTGCGCCGCCGTACATGTACTTCTGAAATTGTAGACTCTGCTTCTGCAGGAACGGTGCAGTCGACTGACTCCGTCTCCCGCAGAGATGCAGGGCCAGCAGTAGCGCTGCCTTCGAACAATTCCGGCCCCTGACCACCGAAAGAGCCTTCACACCCTTGGTCAGGAGAGCTTCTGGCGACTGCAACAACCACGCCTCAACCGTGGTGCGCATGTCCGGATCAATTTGGAGGAATGTTCCATTTAATCAAGGACACGCGGACACACGATCACTTTATGCACGACACAACCACGCCTCATCAGCCGCCACCAACAAGGAGCAGACCAAGCGTTCTCCATCCCTGATCAACAGCGCCTCCTCGACTAACAACTCCTTTGAAAGCACTCCCATTCCAAAATCATAACAGTATCACGAGCCACCGAGGCATGTCCGTTATCATGTCCAGCAATGCATCCTCGTGGTCTGATACATCCCTACCATCGGACCCAGTTTTTCTCCAGACATAACGGCGCCATCACAGCCATGGGACAAACTGGAGAAAAGCATCGACACGAAACATGGATGTCGCTGACTTCCTTCTGTTCGGCACTCAGATCTGACAATCCTACCGGTCACCACCAGATTATCTCTCCCGGCCACATGCTCGTCGGCTCCAACGGCCGCCCTGCCGAACCAAAATCTCACATGCACGGCGAAACGTCGAGTGGAGATGACTTCATCGCATCTCCTGCAGCAGTGCGAAGTGAAGAAATAGCACTTCTTGCGTCCGATTTGAAGAAGCTTCTCGTCCGTCTTGACACTTGTTGCAACGTCCAAGAGTCGGTGCCAGCTTCGAGTCCGTTTCAAGGGATGTCGCCATCCCTGGCACTATTCATGGCAAGCTTCGCATATAAGTAATGCTCCTGTTTGGTTATGCTTCGGGTCGCCTTGAAAGAGATGACAGGACTCATGCAGCTTCGACGACCCGCGATATTGGATTCATCTGAGCGCAGAGCTATGTCGTATGGCTGCGTTCAGGGATCGGTCTGTGCCTGAAGAGTCAGCAGCTGCAATCCTGGCAGCTTCGTGGTCGTCCTAGGTCCAGGGCTTGTCGTAAAATCAGGCTGATTTTCCGAACTACTCGACGACGGTACATGTAAGCAATCTTCCAAACATGTCGAAAAGAGAAGCACGTCTTCTCAAGATGCAAGAAAGCAAGTGTCGGCTTTTGAGCCTTTCTTCTCGCATTCAATCCCGACGAAGTGCCGCTCATTGAGCTTGCATGTGGGTGATTCAATCGCCGACGTCATGAAGAGGAAGAGAACCACTAGAACCATTGTCACTACCACATTTCCATTTTCTCTCGCATTTCCAATCTTCTTGCACTTCTGTCGTTCTTTAAAGCATCATCTACAAAAGAAATGCCGGAATTTGATCAGAAAAAGGCGTACGCCGAGCAAGAAGATGTCTTCTTCGACGATGGCCGCGAGATCGAGCTTCTTCACTTTGTTTACGACCTCCCAGATATTGATTTAATCCGTGGTTCGCCGCAGAAAGTGCTGGAGGCGATTGATTTATTCGGACGGACGAAGAAGTATCTCATGAATGTGGGAGAGGACAAGGGGAAGATTGTTACCGAATTGATCGCAGAAGTCAAGCCCAAGACGATGGTAATTACCAGCACCCACGAACATGACCTCACCAAGACTGATTACATGTCCAGGTCGAACTAGGCGGCTACGTAGGCTACTCCGCCATCCTCTTCGGCGACGCCCTCCGTCGAGCAGGAGGAAGCAAATACCACACGCTCGAACGCAACCCCGAATTCGGCGCCGTAATCATGGCCCTCGTCTCCCTCGCCGGCCTCTCCGACATCGTCACCGTCGAAATCGGCTCCAGCGACGAATCCCTCGCCCGCCTGCACCACACCGGCGACCTCCAACACATCGACCTCCTCTTCCTCGACCACTACAAACCCGCCTACACGACCGACCTGAAACTCTGCGAGGAGCTGAAGTTGGTGGGACCGGGCAGTGTGTATGCGGCGGATAATGTGATTAAGCCGGGGAATCCGCCGTATTTGGAGTATGTGAGGAGTAGTGTGGAGGGGAAGAGGCAGAAGGTGGATGAGGAGGGGGAGGATGGGGTGAATGGTGGAGGCGAGCCGGATAAGAGGTTTGCGGCGAGGCAGTTGGCGCAGTATGCGAAGAGGGTGGATAAGGAAGTACTTGGGAAGAGGAAGGGGAATCCGAATTTGAGGTATGAGAGTCGGTTGGTGAATAGTTTTGAGCCGACGGGGGTTCCGGTGAGTTTGAGGGTGTTTTTCTTTTGGGGGGATGTTATCTCTTGGTTGGGGATGTTCGCTGACTTTCAAGTAGGACGGCATTGAGATTACACGATGCGTTGGCGAGGAACGCTGAAGTGTACCGCGCTGGCAAGGGTAGGATACCTTGGACGATCGCCGAGGTCACGATGGGGTGCTGTGTCTTACAACGTCCTGAAAAGCAGAGACGCCCGATAGACGATGTGGGCGCCTTGGGAGACGCTGCCTTGGACATACCCTCTCCATTCCAAGAACGACGATCAGATCTAAAGGTCGATTAGCGATTACAAAACAGATCCATCAAGGCAGCTCCAATGTTTGTTTTGGGGAAATCAACAGCTGTCCTCAGAAACATGTGTCTCTTGACTGCTGACTTCGATGTTGCCTTGATACCTCTGTGCACAGACCAGCCCCTCCCAAGGCGCAGCTTGAGCGCTCTCAAGCTTCCAAGTGCACCCTTCCATTCGACTCATCCGCAGCATATTCAACCGGCAAGCATTGAATAGGTGTCTCAATACTGCATTTAGGCAGTAGTTTTGGATCACTGTTTGGCCGCTTTGCCGCTTCTTCACGCACTGCTCTTTCGACACCAACAACCATCAACGCACCATCTTCTCGCGCTCATCGATCACCAGCCAGCAAAATGGATACCAACACATCGAAACCCCACCTACTCAACCTACCTTACGACATCCGCTTCCTCATCTACCAACACCTCTTCCCGGCAGGCAAACAGATGTATCTCCAAGCATACGGCAAGCCCCGCCACGGTCTCAAATCGATCATGGGCGATCACCCCGTCACCGTCCCCCTCCTACGTGTATGCCGCCTCCTCAACTCCGAGGGCTCCGACTACCTCTACAACACTTACCTCTGGAACATCGTCGGTCGCAAATACGACGTTCTCGCGCATTACGGGCGCTTCTTGACGGTACTCGAGCGGTACGCCAACGATGAAGTCCACGTCGACGCCTTCACTAACGGCTGGCACTCGTCGACGATGTGCGTATCGCTGCACACCGGGGAGGGCAAGAAGGCGATGTTGTCGCGGCGAGATCGGGGAGTCGCGAAGTCGATTGAGGAGGTTTGGGAGGAGGTTAGACTGCAGCCGCGGCGCAAGACTCCCATGCCGCTGACGGTCATGGCGTTCATGTTGGAGGCTATAGATGCGTTTGGGTGGTATGTCATTTTTGCTGTTGGAGTCGTGTTTGCGCTGCTGGCTTGGACGTCGTCGGCCGAGAGTGGTTAGAAAGAGCGAATGTGTTCATGAGAAATGGGCATCGTCGATGGAGTGTGAAAGCGTACTGGATGTGCGGCAGATTAGCTATATGAATAATAGGCGTCTCAGCGCCAGCATATGAGCGAGAAAGCGCGGTGGTAGAGTAGCCGCAGCGATCGAAAGACTCCCACCAAAACCCTCGACCTGCGCGCACACCGTGATCGGCACGCACTGCAACCGCAAACGTCTGCACACGGCGAAAATGCATCACATCGCACAGAGTTTCGAGGGGCGGACCGCCCCTCGTCGCGCCGATTGTTAGGGCGAGTCTCGATCTTCGACCCTGCGTCGACAGTGCGACGGGGATCGTGGCTCTGTGACTGGTCTAGAACTGCGTCGTCCGTCGGGCTGCGGCTCCGGAGTCGTCGAACACTTCACACATGCTGCTGCTGCTGAAAGAGGGAGATTGTATCAGGTACCGAGCCAGACCACAGGCTGAGCTAGCAAGGCGAAGCTGTGCGCGTGGTCGTGGTGGTGGTGGTTGACTTGGGCGATCGCGCGGTAAGCTGCCTGTTTTCTTCAACCACTACTACCTACCTACTGCTTCTTACTACTCAAATCACACTTCTCGGCTCTCTCATCAGCCTCTTCCGATTTGTGTCGTTGAGCTGTTCTTGTTGGTGGTGGCTGCTGGCTAAGACCGAGTCGCGAAAGCCATGCATTACAGTGAGTACTTCGATCGAAGCCGGTATAGGATTCCCTGAGGCTTGCTGACTCAAAGCCCAGTTCGCTTTCTAAAGACGCCCAAGATACATGTCGACAAGGGCGCCGTCCTGCTCAAGGCCGTGGTAACCGTCACCACCGATCTGGGCGAGACGTTCTACCCGGACGAGCTCGATCTCGTCGTCACGCTGCGCGCACATGAGGAGGATGGGGAGATATTTCTGAGGAAGAAGGCGCATTGGCAGGCGGGTCCTCGATCGCTTGGGCTTGTCTTTGATCTTTCGAGACAGGATATTGAGTACCCGGCGTGTGTCCATGTTGCGGTGAAGAATCAGAAGAACTATGGCTTCTTGCCCCCTATCGCGGATGTGTGGAGTGGGACACTGAATCCTACCAAGGGGCGTTTCGAGACGGGGCATAGGGTTGAGAGGAGGTTCACATCACTTTCGGAAAGACGAGTGTCGCTGCTGGAGGATGCCGGGGACAGTATAGCCAGGCATCTCTGGGATGGAAGTCAAGCCCTCGCACAGCACATCGACCGGACGATTTCTCTCGACAATCCTTCCACCCTACCCCTGTTCGAGTACGTTCTGATATCGGCGACGTACCGCAAGCTGAATGTCATCGAGCTTGGCGCTGGATGTGGGACCGTCGGCATCAGCATCGCCCAGTCGATACCGGATTGTGATATCCTCCTCACGGATCTACCAGAAGTCACAGAGCTCGTCGAAGCCAACATCGCGCGCATGAAGCCTGCCATGTCGTCGAGAGTACGGTTTGAACCCCTGGATTGGCTTGCGCCGTTGCCGGAGAAGCTCCAGACCAGGACGAACGACCTGATCGTAGTGTCAGAGTGCACTTACAACACAGATACCCTCGAACCGTTGGTGGGCATGCTCGTCTCGCTAGTTACCCGCTCTCCCAAAGCCGTCATCGTCGTATCGACTAAGACCAGACACGACAGTGAAGCGGCCTTTTTCGACCTCATGAAGAACGCCGGCTTCATCGACGAGGGAAGTATGCGCTTGCCTCTCCCTGGACAGCCCGGAACGGGATACGCAGACTGGGCGACAGACGTCGGCATGCATCTTTTCCGCGGAAGGGACCATCGACTCAGTCTCTCGCCACGGAATGGCAGTGAGGAGGAGGTTCCCAAGGCGGCGAGTGCGAAGAGGGCTCGATCACGTTGATTTTGATGATAACCTCCATGCGGCATGGTTAGGCGTTTTTGGGCAGAGTTTCGGGGGCGAATAGAAACGGCAGAAATGATGATGGCAAGTGAGCGAGCGAAAGGCGTTTTTGCATGGAATGGGATGGGTTCTGACGATTTCGAAAGAATGGTATGGGACTGGGGCAACGGTCAGGGGTGTCTGTCACTGGGAAGGGAAACGGATAGGAAAGACACATGCGAGGATTATGAGGTAGATTTGTTTTTCATCGATGATACCATTGCTGATGCTTTAGGGTCTTTCCCATCGGTTTCTCTGTTGCTTGCGTCTCGATGTGTCTGGTTCTGGTTCTGGTGGCGTGGCATGTGAAGCTGAAGGATGGCAGGTGATGAGAGCGTTCTAGAAGGAGGTGACCGACAAAGCAGTGTACAAGAGCAGCGACTGCTTGCTGTTCTCCCTCACCTCGGCCTATTCATTTTTCAAGTTGCCCTCCAGGACGGTGCGTACAAAAGTTGCGGCTGCTAGCCTGTCTGGCCTCACTGGTGGAGGGATCCTTCAGCCCCTGAAACTGGCGCACTGGAATGACAGTCAACTCTCGCATGGCCTCTCATGACAACAGAACTATCGACGTCGAGGCCTCATCTCGAGAAAGCTTGGGACGAGGGGAGCCATCTTCAATTGCAGCGAAAGCAGCTCTTGCTTGTCGGCCAGTCCATCTCGCGGAGAGGCTCGTCTTGCCCCTGGATTGCACCCGGCAAGGCAACTCTTTGCTTATGGACTCTTGCGACGAGCAAGATGTCGGCGACAAGGTGTCCATTGTTCGGCCAGGACTCCGACGTGCTGGATAGGCCAAATTCGAAGATGTCGTCCCTTCGAGGTCGCTCCTTCCGTTTTTGCGGCTGTTTGTCGGCAGGCTTCAATGTTGTTGGGACAACCACAACACACAAAAAACATCGCACCGCACTTCTCGCACTTGGCGACTTGCGCACACTACAGCATATTTGCATCGGCAGAGATTCTACGGCAGGTTTATGCTGCTCCAGATTTCTGCGGTGGAGAGGTATGTGATTCATCAAGTGGTGTGAAGGGAGAGCTAGCTGACAAGACGACAGTGAAAGTTGAACACAACAAGACCAGGTGGGTTTTCAAGAGACGGGTGAAGACTCAGAACAGCACCTCACCCGCGCGCGCCTCGAGAGAGCCGTCGCTGGCCGTCTGCGACGTCACTGGGCGACCACTAGTCCATTCACCTGTTCGAGTGCGTGATTGCGACCAGAGGCGGAGACTATTTAAGGGAGCGCAGTTCCACCAAAAGTTTCTGACCACCACAGGCAAGCATTTCCTCCTCCCTGAGTCCCGGCGCGATAGCAGCAGCAGCAGCAAGCAGAGCAGACGAGCAAACGAGCAAGCATGAGCCGTAACCCAACAGTCGGCTATGCCGACTTCAAGAAGAACCGCTTGGTCAAGGGCCCCGTGGTCGGCAGGCGCTACATGTGCATGAGTGCGTACGGCGATATCGAGAAGTCGAACGCCGAGTACAACCGCTCCCGCAACCCTTTCGCGGCCGAGGAGCAGCAGCCAGCGCAGCCCACCAAGAAGACTACGAACAAGAAGAAGGAGGTCCGCACTCGTGGCCGCAAGAAGAAGGCGGCATCTCCCAAGCGCAAGAAGCGTGCTGACTCTTTCCTCAACGCGCACCCGCTGGATCAGGCCGAGAGAAACATCGCCAAAATGGGCAACAAGAAGGGAGAAGACGACAACGAGGACGAGGCGCCGGCACATCGTCGCGAGACTCGTGGTCACCTGGCCGCCGAAATGGAGGAGGTGAAGCAGGCCGAGGCCGCCAGTCTGGCCTGCCAGCCCGTCACCAAGGTCGACGACACTGTCTGGCCACCCTACGGCACCGACGAGTTCCCCCCGACTGAACCCACCTACTGCCTTGGCCTCGCTCGCTTGCCGGCAGAGATCGCCGACGACTTCAAGGCGGAACTCGCCAAGGACCTGCAGAAATTCTACCAGCGTCTTCAGTTCTCCAGCGAGCCAGTCCAGGAGTTCGGCCAAGAGCTTGAGGATGTTGGGGTCGAGTTCATCAGCAAGGATGTCGCCGTCGCTAAGCAGGTCAAGGACGCTATCAACGGCGTCGAGGTGCTGGGAAAGAAAGTGCAGGTGACCTTTGCCAATAACTGGTAAATGGGTACCTGAGTGCAGGCGATTCCTCTGTTCAGGCGAAGGAATTGATCAATGCGACTGACTGCTGGATACCACGACTTGAAGAGGCAGAGCGATGAGATGCGAGCAAACAGTGTGCATACGGATTGCTTTGAGATACCCTCGCGACGACCGCGATGCGTGTATGGCTTTAGAGGCCATCAGATGAATGAATGAGATTTGAAAAACAACTCCTAGCCCGTTCCTTATATCTATGCTGTCATGATTGAAAACCAGTGGCCCCTGACCAGTGATGTCTCGTGCGTGAAGGCTTATTCAGACATTCACTTACCGTGGCGCTGGCACACGCACAATGAACCTTGTTCGAATTCGCTCACAAACAAGCAGGCAGACCTCATCGCACCTCACCTTTCCTCAAGGCAGACCTCCCACCCTTCAGCAATGCAAGCCCTCCAGGAACCAGATAGCGGCCCGCCCGAGCGTCCTGGCTGGGAACCATTGTTCCCATTCCGCCCTGTCGAGCGAGCAGAACGAGAAATCAGCGGCGACCCAACTGTCCTGCTGAACAGCGACAGTAACGTCAGTGTGCAGCTGAGCGGCCGCAGGGAAATCGAAGATGCGTCTGAGAAGGAGGACGATTCGTTCGACATTCACGTGAGGATGTTGGCTCAGATGGTGAGGAGGGGGCCGCCGGTACGTTGAAAGGACATTCGAGTTCTCGTGTGTGGTGGGTGCTGACTCTGATTGCTGGGAAAAGGCCATCACCTTCCGAGTCCGTCCATCGACGACCCTCTGGCAGATCAAGAAGATGATCGAGGAGCGCGAGGGTCTTCGGGCGACGATGTTGACGCTGAGGTATAATGGACGGTATCTCGGTGGCGAGGATACTCACCATAAGCCGCTTTCCGCCGTAACTTATCCCCAACCCACCCCACATGCTTCCACGTTGACATATCCGCAGTTCAGCTTCCCAAAAGACACCGGCGCCATCGAAGCCCGCACGTGCTTCCCACCCATCGTCCGCCCCACGGACCGCATCCTCGTCATCTTCCACTCCGAGGCGCTCCAAGGCGATACGGTCGATGTGGAGGACGATCAGTGGACGGGTGGGTATGCTGACGCGCTTGAGAGGAGGTTGTTGAGTGGTCGTGGGAGGTCTGAGACGATTGAGGTTGTGTTCCATCCGGCGAAGCAGTTTGTGTGGCGGTGGATTGCGGAGATGAGGACGGTGAGTTTTGCTGAGATGAGGCGGGTGATTTGGGTGCTGATGGCTTGCTTAGAAGACGCAGATTGATTTTAAGGGGCCGAGTAGGCATTGAGGGCTGCTTCGATGTTATCTTAATAGAGACGCGATCATGCTCTGCCTGGGAATGTGCGCCTCAGGTGCTCCTCTGGAGCAGGCTTGATGAGATTTGGGCTTTGCCCGGCAGAAGCAGCAATATAGCGGGCAGTCTGTGAAGGGCGGTCTTGTGCCGTGATGAAAGTGAATGCGAACCTAGTCACTTGCCGTGTCGTTCCACAGTATTCCTCTTCAGATATGCCTACTTCTCGAAGTCGCCTCAAATACCGCTTACATCATCGCTCTTTGGACAAGATGATCAAGCTGACCATCGAACTTGCGGAGGAAGACGTTGAAGCCATTCAGCACTATGGCAAGGCAGAAGTCAGACGAGCGACACAAGCCGTGCTGTACACCGTGACGTTGTTCACCGTGCGGCCATCACATCAAAACAGCACGTCCCCATTGATTTCCGGCCCGTCTTGCGGTAGAAGTTGATGCTCGAATCAGGTCTGATGCGCCCTGCAGATGTAACTGCCACCGCCTTCTGGAGTTCAAAGAGGATATGGCTCAGCTGGCCGGGGACCACACGAGGGCGGAGAAGCTTCAGGCAGAAAGACTGATCCGTACAGACGCGCGTGGGAGACTTCGCTTGCTGCTGCCGGACAAAGTTGTTGGGAGCACATTTTTCCCTTTGCAAAAAGATTTGCTTGAGGATGCCAGGTGCTTGGCTGTTGCGAAGCTCAAGACGTTGGTTGATCAATTCTAGAAAAGAGAAGCTCCATCAGACGAGGTACGGATGGATCGAAGCATGGAATGGTAGGAGCACGTCGTTGTCCAGTGAAGAGAACAGCATGAGCATCTTGTTCATGAGAGGCCAAAGGACTGGAGTGCAGCCGGAAAGCCCTTGCACGCAGCTGACCAGGTCTGAGGTAGTTCTAGCAACCAACCCGTCGAGGATCGATCGAAATGTGAGGCAAAAACGCAGGTGACTATCTCAGCCATGGCACGGCGGAGAAGCCTAAAAGCGCCTCAAAGTCATTCTTGTACGCCAATATGACCATGTAGTCCACAGAAAATCAGGACAAACGGTTGATTATGCGTTCGTGATTATGAAGTGTGTTGGGAGAGGAAAGACAAGGGTTGCGCGAGCTGGAGGTGAGGTCGTTCTTGCGGAGCGACCTCGGGGGATCTGTGCGCTCCGGTCTTGGCGTGGTGGGCCGAAGTCTCTTTCTTTCGCTGCTGCTGGCAGTCTCGTCCTTCTCTACAACATCACAAAGAAAATCGGCAGCACTCCGAAGGCACATAAAAGCTTCTGCTCAGAGCGTTTCGAACTCAGGATGTAGATATACATACATCAGCGGATAGAATCCCCAACCGCGGTAGGTACCGTCGACACTGCTGCCGCCAGAGTGTCCCTCTCGTACAGCACCCACGATTTGCCTGCTTCCTGGCTCTACATAGCCTCCAAGCTTACTTCATCAATCAGTGGAAGATCAAACAACACGGGTGTAAGCAGCACCTCGTCTTCTCCACCCTTCTGTAACTGTCACTGGTGCAGGAGGACTATTTAATAGACGGACAATCCTTTTCGTATTATCTTGCTGGCAAGTCGTTGGCAGGAAGGGATATCGTGACCCTGCATCTCATGCCTGACTGGCATACGTAGCCTGCACCTCCTCGTGGTCTTCGACGATCTTGCTCCATTCCAGGCTGCTCCAGATCTGGGGGTTACGAACGGCCTCCACGTACTGCTTCATAGCAAGTACACATTGCTCGGCCCATTTCTTCGGACTGACACGCCCAATACCAGTGGCGAAGGGCGTCATCAGGATTATCTTGATTTCTCTCTCGTCACCACTGGAGCTGGTATTTCGCACGGCACGATTGTGCTCGTCAATCGCACACAGCAGACTCCAGACACATTCGTACACCACCTCTCGATCCCAGCGTACGTCGTCCGGTACTCTCATTGTCGGACAGAGGAGGAGATACTCTGTGGCCCAGGGGTTCAAGTGATGAACATGCCCATTGCTGTCTTTGCTGGCGGTCTTTCCATCGTGGTCCAACCTCACCACGGTACATGTCCCCGGCGGAGCAAAGCCTCTCCATTTCTCGTACACGACTTTCTGGGCTTTGCGCGTGATCCATCCATAGTCGTCCCGCGGGCCATATGCTCGGGCAAGAGCGTCATCAAAGGCACCATCCAGGCGTGCATATGAGTTCGCCGGCGAAACCACTCCGTCGACCCGCACATTCTCGGGAAGGTATTTAAGGCTGCAGTTGAAGACGGTGATCTTGCTGTGGCTGTGGATCTCGGGAAAGTGCTTGGCTGCTGCGTCCTCGAAGGCGTCGGAGAACTTGGAGTCCATGCATAGTAAGTGAATGTCTGGTAAGATCCGGTCTACCGGCTGGGCAGCTGAAGAGCTATTGGCAGCTGGTTGAGACATCTCCGTAAGTAGTGATGAAAGTCGATGTGGTAGCTATGGATTACTGCAAACATCAGCAGGTCATCCAGCTCGGAATTCTTCCTCAGCCCTGCCACTAAATTCTGCAAGCTGTCAGGAACACTCCATCATCGATACCCCATAGCTTCTGCCTAATACCAAACATCGCGAGGAGAAGCGAGATACAGGGACATCCATCCACCTGTCCTCGCGAGTAGGGTGGAACAAGGCTCCAAGGCACACAGGCATGGAAATGAATGCTTACAGAGAACTTCAAGTCATGACCAAGCGTGGGTCTGGTGGGCAGTGCAAGCCGTATTGTAGTGTCACCTCTCGTGGAGTGCTCCCATCAATGTGTCAATCAATTGATCATTGAACTTTGCTCACAGCATCGCCAAGCACACCGGGAACTCATTCAATGACGAGCCGCAGCCGCTTTGCCGGAAGTCAATTGTAGAGCCTCCACGCGTCCACAACTTTCACGTCCTCCTTACCTCCGACTCATCAACCCTCCAAACTCCTCAAGCGCCGAATCTATACGTGGTGGCAAGGCTTGTTCACAATTTGCCGAGAAGTAGACCATCTGTTGGGCGACCGCGACACGGCCCGGAATTTCTGCGTGGCAGTGGTCCTCGTGAGCTTGGGGTTTGAGTCCGGTAGTGGACGACTCGAAGGATGCGCTGCGGGCTGCGCCTCGCTCATGGCTCAAAACCCTCCTCGGGAGGTGGAGTTTGCCGTTTGGCATTGGACCACGACGACTGAGAATAGGACGATCACTCATAAAACAGTACTGCCCGCTTGAAATCCTTCATCGATCGCCATGATCCGTGTCGAATGGACGGCGGCGATACAAACCCGGGTGTTCACTTTTCTCGTGTTCTCACAAGCTATCGAGGCACCAAGGTTTCATGCATGGCCCAGGCACCCATTTCACAGCCCCGTATCTGTCTTTTCATATATCGCCAGAGGCAATGTGTTGATTTCGAGTTGCTCGCGTGATTGCTTCAGACCGGCCTGCTTTCGTTACAATGGCCGTCTCTGAGTTGGTGAGTCAAACGTGGACTCTTACCAAGAAAGATCTTTTACTTGTCGCTCGTCGACGGTGGTTCAGCACATTCATTCGAGCCGTCGCTTTTCCAATCGTTCTTACCGTTATCCTCGCTTCTGTCAAGAATTGGATTCACAACAATGGTGGATATGGCATTGGCGAACCGTCTCCCATTCGATCCCTACCTGAAGCTTTCGATGCTGTGGGCACACAGAGAACGAACTTTGTCATTGTTGACAGAGGTCTTCCGGGAGCAGACGTGCGGTTCGTGATCGACCAGCTCTCTACCATGGCTCGGAATGGCAACCGCAACCTTCAAATCTTGAAAGACTCCGACGACTTGACCACCGCTTGCCCAAGCTCTAGCAAAGGCGTAAGTCCCCAATTGGACTTATTCTGGCACGAGCTGACTCAACTCCAACAACAGGTCACCAACTGCTTCGGCGCTGTCGATTTCTGGTCCTCTCCGGACCAAGCTCCTGGCGCGATATGGAACTACACCATCTGGCAAGACTCCGTCATCAGCGGCGCCGACGTGCGCAGCGATTCCAATGCTGTCCAACTTTACACTCTACCACTTCAACGTGAAGTCGATTCCTTGATATCGCAAAGAAACAACGGCTCACAACTGCCCGATACCATCCTACAATACCCGTTTACAATGCAGACGCAGGAGCAAGTCGACTTTAAAGACAGCAAGTTCTTTGGCTTGCTAGTCACTCAGGCGATTGCTTTCGTCCTCTTCCTGGCACTCGTCGGGATAGCATATCATCTCACGGGACACGTTGTTCGTCAGCGCGAAGAGGGAATGCTGCAACTCATCGACGCCCAGATGCCGAACAAGTCTCGCTGGGAGTCTTTGGTCGCTCGAATGTTCGCCACGCACCTGGCCTTTGATATCATTTACTTGCCGGCTTGGATTGTATGCGGTGCGGTCGTTGGATCAATCATCTTCCCCCACTCCAACGCTGGTTGGTTTGTCTTGCTGGTGAGATGTTCCCAGTATCCCTGAAGGACGAGACCTTGTACTGACATGCTCATAGTACGTCATGGCTGGGCTGGCTATGACCAGGTAAGCCGTGGAGATGTTACCAATTCGATACTGTTCAATAGCTGACTCCTGCTTTCAGCTTCTCAATCCTAGCGAGCTCTCTCTTCCGTCACCAGCAGCTGTCAGCCATCAGTGCAACAGTGGCTGCAATAGCCTTTGCGATTGTCGCGCAGTTCTCGCAGTCCGGACAGAAGTCCACAAACACCGCAGCGGTAAGAGACGTAGAGCAGGCTTCAATGTCCAATGAGACTGACAGTGCCACAGGCTACCGCGACTGGGCTCCTCTTCCCACCCAGCAGCTTTGTCTACTATCTCGTCTCGGCTGCCGTTTCTGAAATCTTCAGCCAGCCATTCCGTCCTGATCAACGAGTTCCTGCACTCCTCGGCACTGTCTTGGATATCAGAACCTGGGATCTCTCCCCAAGTTATTTCCTGGGCTTCTTTACATTCCAGATAGTCCTCTACCCGATCTTGGCCATTCTCATCGAGCGCTTTCTTTGGGGAAGCTCGTTCCGAGGACGCCACTACCGCACGGCAGATCAGATGGAGGGCAACGCTCTTCGGATCAAGAACTTCAGCAAGCGATACAACATGGCGGCGAAGAAGCGTGATCGAACTCTTGCCGTCGACCAATTGTCTTTGGATGTTTTCGCTGGTACTATCATGGTCCTTCTGGGCAGTAACGGATCTGGAAAATCGACCACACTGAACTCCATTGCTGGCCTCGAAAGCATCACTGACGGAAGCATTGAAATTGACGGCAGTGGTGGGGTCGGCCTATGTCCACAGAAGAACGTAATGTGGCGAGACATGACTGTTGAAGAGCACGTCTGGTTCTTTCAACGTCTGAAGAACCCATCTCTTTCGCGCAAAGAGTGCCACGAGGAAGTCGCTCGACTCATTGACGGCTGCGATCTCAAGCATAAAACATACGCCCGGTCAAAGACGTTATCAGGTGGCCAACAGCGAAAGCTTCAACTTAGCATGATGTTGGCTGGTGGCAGCCGAGTCTGTTGTATTGACGAAGCGTCATCTGGTATCGATCCATTGGCCAGAAGAAAGATTTGGAACATCCTCCTGCGAGAGCGAGGTCATCGTACCCTTCTGCTCACCACGCACTTTCTGGACGAATCTGAAGTCCTGGCTGATGACATCGCGCTGTTGTCGAAAGGCAAGTTGCGCGCTCAAGGAACAGTCGCACACCTAAAGACGTCTCTGGGCGAAGGGTTCAACGTGATCTTGCCACAGACAGCAGCCGGAAAGCTCCCTCCTACACTTGCTGACAATGCTCGACAATCTGACCAAGATACGGTGCTGAACGTGCCAGACAGTGCGACTCTTACCCAGCTCATTGGCTCTCTGGATCAACATGGCTTGACGAACTATAAGATCGAAGGACCCAGCATTGAGAAGATCTTCCTCCGGCTCGCAGACGAGATGCAACACACGGAGTTTCTGGAGCAATCGGCAAAGAGCGAGTACGTTTCTGAACCGCACGAGACCATGACTCTACACACTGGTAAGGGAGCTGGACCTTGGCGACAAACTGGAGTCCTCTTCCGAAAACGCCTCACCATTCTGAAGCACAACTTCATGCCCTACGTGGCAGCGCTCTTCGTGCCTTTGGTGGTAGCCGGCCTCGTGACCAGATTCCTCTTGAATGTCTCCAATATCGGCCTCCAATGTCAGAATCCAAATGACCAGTACAGCTCATACAACTACTACAACGTACCACAAAATCTGGCTCCATACCGAGTCGGACAGGACCTCATTCTGGGCCCGCAAAGCGAAATCACCACGGGTAGACTGGAAGACTTGTTGCCTAATGCTACATTCTGCTATCCAGGATCGTCGTATTGCGGCACCGAGGATACGGACTACCTTCAGCAGATTTGGAGTACTGCGAAATACGCCACATCGCTTCAAGACTTTAATACCCAGATCAACAACTCTTTGTCTTCGGGCAACTATGGAGAAGGCGGCTTCTTCATCCCAGCCTCTGGAGCACCTGTTTTTGCGTGGCTCGCGGGTGGCTATAGCCCATATCCGCCATTCGACATGCTCGGTGCGCTGGATATGGCGCTGACGAACACATCCGTGGCAAAGTCGTATCAGAACTTCGCTCAGGGATATGCACCGAGGGACTTCTTTCAGAGTCTCGTCGCTGTGTTCACGACGCTGGGCTTCGTCCTATTTCCTGGCTTGTTCGCGCTGTACCCGACCAGAGAAAGGATACAGAAAGTGCGAGCTATGCACTACAGTAACGGAATCTCTACTGGACCTCTGTGGACGGCGTACGCCCTGTTCGACTTCTGTTTCTTACTACTAATTGCAGTGCTGGTGACGGTTATATGGGTCGCCAATGGGTATAACTGGTACAGATTGGGATACATGTTCCTGTGAGTTGACTCCCTACCTATGTACCAATTTTGTCATGACTTGGTATTGACTTCAGTTCTAGGGTCTTCTTGTTCTACGGCATGGCAGCCACTGCCTACTCCTACGTGATCTCACTCTTTGCTCCATCGCAGCTCGCAGCCATCGCAATGACTTGCATTATCCAAGCTGTCATTGCCATGCTGTTCTTCGTTGGGTGAGTTGGAATCAATTTCGATTCGATTGTTCAAGGACTGATTTTTGGAAACAGCTGCTTCCTGACTGTCGACATGGCAGACCTCTCCAAGATCTACAGCCAGCTCGAGTACATCTACTTCACAGTCGCACTCATCTGCCCAGCTGTCAGCTTGCTACGAGCACTCCTTGTCGTCCTGAACGTCTACGCTCTTGCTTGCAATGGTGCCTATCTCTCATCGAACCCAGGTTCGATCAGTCTGTATGGCGGACCAATTTTGTACCTCATCGTCCAGTCCTTCGTCCTGGTGTTGTTCCTCATCTTCTGGGAATCTGGCCGCAGTCTTGAGGCGTTTGGCATCCGCTCCCGTTCCAAACGCAACACACCAAAGGATATTGAGAAGGACAGCGATGCAGGGTCTGATGGCGCTGAAGAGGGCGAACGCTTGTCCTCTGCCAATGGTGGCTTACGTGTCCAGCATATCTCGAAGACCTTCGACCGGAACCAGGCCGTCGACGATGTCAGCTTCGGCATCCTTCCATCTGAGAAGTTCGCCCTTCTTGGACCCAACGGGGCTGGAAAGTCGACAATGATCTCGCTCATCAGGGGCGATCTTCGTCCAGACTCACCTCATCAATCCGAGATCCACATCACGGGCGACAGCCTGATGCATGCACCAGTATCCGCCAAGCAGCACTTGGGTGTATGCCCCCAATTCGACGCCGTCGACTCCATGACCCTCTCAGAACACCTGCACTTCTACGCTCGTGCCCGCGGCCTGAACAAAAAGCAGAAAGATGAAAACATCCGCGAGATCATCACCCGCCTCGGCCTGGAAGACCACAGGAACAAACTCGTGAAGAAACTCTCCGGCGGCACGAAACGAAAGCTCTCCCTCGGCATCGCCCTCATCGCCAACCCCTCCGTCCTCCTCCTCGACGAGCCCTCAAGCGGCATGGACGCCGCCGCCAAGCGCTCCCTCTGGGACACTCTCAAAGCCATCTCCGCCGGCCGCAGCCTGCTCATCACCACGCACAGCATGGAAGAAGCCGACGCGCTCTGCGACCGCGCGGGAATCATGGCGCGTCAAATGCTCGCGTTGGGCACCATCTCCGGCTTGCACGAACGTTTCGGCGATAAGATCTACGTGCACCTCGTGCACGAAGACGCACCGCGTTCGTCGCAGGAGGCGATGGATGATCTCTGGGAATGGGTGAGGGCGACGTTCCTCATCGCCGAGACGGAGAAGTCTGTGGGCGGACAGGTGCGCTTCGCGGTGCCGATCCAGCGGGATGAGGATGCGCCGGCGCATCTTTTGGATGGGAGTCATATGGGACAGCTGTTCCGCGCGATTGAGGCGAGCAAGCAGCAGATGAGGATTCGGGATTATAGTATTGGGCATGCGACGCTGGATCAGGTGTTCTTGAATGTTGTGTCGAGGCATGGGGTTGATGAGGAGAATTCGCATGCGATTCGGAAGTATGCGGGGTTGAGGAGGTTGTTGAGGTTGAAGCAGTAGGGAGAGAGGATGTATTTCTAGTGTGTGGTTATGAGGTAATGGTAATGATATTATGAGACCTTTTTGAGGACTGTTTTGGCGAGTTGGAGGAGTTCCATGGTTCGCGTGTTGTCTGACCAGGTGAGTCGTACTGCTGTAGCGGACAGTCCATCGGCTACTAGCATGATCTCTTTCTTGGACTTGTCTTCGAAAGACTGGCATGGCGCCGCGGCGGGGAGGAGTTTGACTGGTGGGAGATTCTTCAATTGAAGGGCTGGCTGCCCATCAATTTCTAGTAGTGACCCTGGTGACGGCACGTCAGTAGCAAGCCCAGTCTTCTGACAGGCACAACTCACAATCATTCTCCCACCTCCCCTCCCACTCTCTCCACCCCTCATCAACACCCGTCCCCTCTGCCGCAGAATAAGGCACATAATCATCCATGCCCAAACTCGACGGCATAAGCTTCTGCCTCGGCCAACCCTTCAAATACAGTATCGCGCTGAAGATCGGTCGAATCGACTCGAGTCCAAGTAGAGAATTGGTCATGATGCTGAAGCCACTTTGATGGAGCGATGGATCTGCTTGGTCGAAGAAGCCGAATACGTAGGAATGGTAGCCTGGGTTTGCGCCGCGGTGGGCGAAGGTTGTGTGTGTGGAGTACCATCCCAAGCTGCAGCGGTGTTGGGCGGCGCCCGAGCGGAAGGTTACTGCGCCTGAGATGAGGATCTAGATGGAAGTTAATGGCCACTTCGCGGGAGGTTTGGAAGAATATGAGCGTTCACCTCGTGAGCTGTGGTAGGTTTCAGAAAGCCGTTGTCTGAATGGATGCTTTGCTGTATAGCAGACGTTATCTTCAGCAGATCAGTAGGCGTCGACCATAGTCCGACAGCCGCCAGCTCGGTGAAACGATGAACCCCTGTTGGCGTAGGCTGATAGCCGTTCAGATACGGTTTTGTGTAGTTGCTTTCATCGTCAGGCAAGTCGCCATAAAACGTCCTGTTCATATCGAGTGGCTTCATGACCAGTTCCTGCATAAGCTCAGAAAAAGCTTTCCCTGTGATATTCTCCATGGCGATCTCAAGCAGTGTGAATGATCCTGAGCAGTAGAGTAACTGGGCACCAGGCAGCGATCCAAATTGCAGCCGTATTGAGTTAGTGCTCGAATGGCCCTGAATACTCTCCTCTTTGGTGGGCAAAGTCTCAAAATTTCGCGGATGGCCTGAATCATAAGGCTGGGTCAGACCGGACGTATGTGTTATCAGCATTCGAACCGTGACCAAATCAAGAAGGTGTGCTGTCTGCGGGTCGAGGAAGCTCGAAGGTATGTGCTTGGGGAGGATGTCGACGATTCTGGTGTCGTAGGAGAGCTGGCCTAGATCCACCATTCTGGCGACACCCATTGCTGTGATGGCCTTCGAGATGCTGCCACATTGGTAGATCGTATCTGGATTCTCGTTGTCGCTGCCAATGACATGTGTCAAGATTTCTCCATCCTCCAGGATTGCCAGAGAAGCTGAAGGAGTGCCATCCTGCTGTAACTTGCGGGCGGAGACGATTTCGTGCTCAAGACGCTGTAAGACAATCATTGTGGCGGTTGTGTCAAGCCTTGGCGATTGGTGATGAGAATTGCTGTCTTCTTAAGCCTGTGGAGAGGGCATCGTCCGAAATCGCTACTCTAGCTCGGACTCAGCGGCGATTAAGAAGACTCACATCAACGAGCCAAAATTATCATTGTAAGCCCAGCCGGAACTACAAATACCAGGTTTCCGCCTCCGTTCTGTTTCATGGCCTACTCTGGAGACAATAGCTGATCTGGAGGTGTTGTTGCCGTCGGAGGAGCGCCAGGGAGTGTTTTCCCCAGGCCTGGAACCAGTGAAGAGATCGTTTCATCAGTGCAATCTACACATCTGCATGGTATTCTTTTACTGACCACAATACTCAAGTATCAATTGTTTTTGCATGAAGTGAGGTTGGATGGGGTGAAGTGAGGTGGGCAATGTGCAACGTCCTTGCGTGGGATCCTTGGCAGGGGCACGAGCCAATCACACGGCCGCGCCCTCAAGCCACTTTGCTCTCACCTCGACTTCCACATCCTTCTCCTCCTCCTCAATCCTTCACCCAAATCATCACGAGACTCGCAGAGAATGGACACGGCGCCGGCTGAAGGACCAGACCCCTTCAGCCGGGCATTACCTCTCCCCTTCCGGCTGGAGTTCGAACTGATCCTGGGATTCTGGCTATGGGCGCTGAATCTGCACGGATTCCACCTCCTCAACATCGACATCTTCTCCCTTATACGATACCCGGTGCGCCCAGCCGACGATGAGCCACCATTACACGTCTCAACATACCGCCTTGCGGCCGTTCTCACGGGGATGTGGATGACGGCTATGGTCCTCTTCTGGAACTTCACACGAGGCGATTCTGACCTGGTGGTTGCCTACGATTGGATCCCGAACATCCTCTTCCTGGCTATTCTGGCAGTCCTCATACTACCTCGCTACGGGTTCGCGCGAGGAGTCTTCGGCTCGACCAACTCTCATGGCGTCCACCGCCTCTTTCAAGGGCTGAAGCGTTGTGTGGTGGGCGGAATTGCCAAACCCAAGCCAGAGAAATTTGGCGACGTGTTGCTTGCGGATGCTATGACTTCGTATTCAAAACCAATCTCAGAGATTTTCGTCACATTTTGCATGTTCTTCAAGGGCTTGCACACCACCAACAAACCGGACCGCCTTTGTGGACACGAACTCATAGTCCCAGTGGCCATTGCTTGGCCTTTTATGATTCGACTGCGGCAGTGCGTCAAGGAAGGCCAGTGGGCAAACGCATTGAAGTATGCTACAGCATTTCCAGTCATCATACTCAGTTCCATGGCAAGGAATGACACTGGTCTGCAATTCTTTTGGTATGAAGTATGGTCACATTTCTCTTGCTTTCACTGACAACAGGCAACAGGCGGCTAGCGGCAGTTACAAATTCGCTTTATTCTTTCTGGTGGGACGTGTCCATGGATTGGGACTTGACATTGCTATCCAAATCTCGACATGCAAAGCCCTTTGGCCTACGCCAGCACCGGGTCTTCAAGCTGCCGATGCTCTACTACACCGTCGTCGCGTCCGACATTGTCCTGCGATTTGCTTGGTCATTCAAGCTCTCGCTACATCTCGTTTACCTGGACGGCATAGAAGGCGGCGTGTTCCTACTCGAGATCATGGAGCTTTTGCGGCGGTTTGTTTGGGTGTATTTCCGTGTCGAGACCGAGTTCGTCAGGAGCATATCGAGCGGTACTAGTATTGATCTATAAGTCTCTAAACAGCTTACCGTCCGGCAGACAATATTTCAAATTAGGAACGGTACCAAGACACAATTTTACTCACCAAGTCGTTCAACCATATGCCGATGCTACTGACGAACTCGCAGACGCAGTATGATGATCACCGCCCAGCCAGGATTTACTCTCCCATGTATGCTGCAGCGCGCTTAGACCTAGCTGCGTCTACACAGCCCGCGACCTCGGACTCCACCACACCTCACCACATGCGGCTGAACGACTATACCACCTATCGACCTGACCAGACACACCATGCACAGGCTACTGTCTACGGTTGTTCGCCTTGCACTCGATCGGAGGCCTTGAATACTTCAAATCTGACCATGGTTATGTCTCCGAACAAGTGCCATGGACCCACTTACCGCCCTGGGGCTCGCGGCGAACGTGATTCAGATCATTGCGTTCACTGGAGACGTCTTGGCTGAAACGCACCGCCTCGTAAAGTCTGCCAGTGGAACATTGCCGTCATGCGAAGACATTGCCCGTCTTGCAAAGCAGCAAGAGCTCGCATGCCAGCAGATCGTCTCGAAAGCCGCCGTCGATCCGAATAAGGACCCCAACGACATTGATCAGAACGAAGTCGACCTCCAAACATTAGCTAAGAGCTGTGCAGAAGAGGCTAGAAAGTTGGTAGTCATATTGGATGGTCTGACCGTGAAGCCAAGAGACAATGGCAGGAGACGATATGCTTCAGCGTTGTGGTGTGTGACCAAGGCCAAGTGGAAACGGAGTGAGATTGAAAAGATACAGAAGAACCTTAAGAGCTACCAACAGCAGCTTGATCGCACTCTATGGCGCATTATAAGGGCGGAAGAATCGGAGCATGCGGCGGCAACAGATGCGTTGGTACGTCAGGTGAAGGAAGACGTGCTCAAGCAAATAAAAGAGTCAAGGCGCGAGCTATTATCGGCACTGAAACAGCAAGACTTGCGGACTGATGGCTTCCTTCTTGATCTGGATGCCAAACTGCGACAACAAAATGACACATCTGGCGTCGAAGACTTCAGCAACGCAAAGGGTTGGCTCCCCGGGCAGGATAGCGGTGCTCATAGCACAGGACAAGGGACCAGGGTTTACGGGAACTGGATCGGCCAAGACGGCGAAGAGAACAAGACAGCCTCGCATCGGCCTACCTCAAAAGTGGATGCCCATCGTGTACAAAGGGAGATTAAGACATGTGACAGCATTCTTGGCAGTCTCGATTTTCCGGAGATGAATGCAAGGCAGACCGCCATCCCTCGAGCCCACGACAAGACGTTCGAATGGATGTATGCACCAAAGTCACCGCTCGAAGACTGGCTGCGAAGCTCGAGAGCTCTCTTCTGGGTTAACGGGAAAGCAGGTTCGGGCAAGTCAACGCTGATGCGCTTCGTGACGAGCAAAACCGAGACAAGGGACCTGCTGCAACAATGGGCCGGGAAGGAGTCCCTTCACATTGTGACAATGTTTTTCTGGTTTCTGGGAACTCACCTTCAGAAGTCTGAAGAAGGACTTTTGCGAAGTGTCCTCTACCAAATCCTCACGGCATCGCGCGATTTGATTCCTGTTGCTGCTCCGCGTCGGTGGAAGGCAATCACTAATGCTCTTGAGACGTGGGGCAAAGAGGACTACAAGAACGCAGCAGGTTACGACTGGACGGCGGACGAGCTTCTGGACGCCATGGAACGGATAACCCAGTGTACTTCCATGCACAAATTCGGCTTCTTTATCGATGGCCTGGACGAGTACCATGCTGACCATCGACGACTCGTGAAGCTCATTGAAAAGCTTGCC
This sequence comes from Zasmidium cellare ATCC 36951, assembly GCF_010093935.1. Taxonomy (NCBI): domain Eukaryota; kingdom Fungi; phylum Ascomycota; class Dothideomycetes; order Mycosphaerellales; family Mycosphaerellaceae; genus Zasmidium; species Zasmidium cellare. Next base: position 67,888 of record NW_022987013.1, on the reverse strand, counting down.
TTGAATCCAGACTTCAAGTTCTGTGTGTCCAGTCGGCCATGGAACCCATTTGAAAATGCTTTCGGATCACAGCCCGACTCGTTCGTGTTGGAGGAACTCACGAAGCAGGATATACGGAACTACGTATTCGAGGAGTTATCAGAGCATATCGAAGATCAGCCGGAGGTGAAGACGCTGCTGGACGAGATTGCCGAGAAAGCACAGGGTGTCTTCTTGTGGGTCTATCTTACAGTCAAGTCTCTACTTGAAGGACTGGACGAAGGCGACAGCATTCGCATCCTACGTCAACGAGTCGAGCAGCTACCGTCCGATTTGGGCGCTTATTTCGATCTGATACTGTCCAGAGTGCATCACGTGTATAAGAGTATGAACGGGACTGCGCTTCAACTATCCTTTGAAGCTGCTCAGCGTGAACTGCAGACGCCCTGTTCAAGCAATGCGCACCGTCGAGCGTTCATCAATCTTTGGCTGTTGCAGAATGGATTGGAAGAGCAGGACTTTGCTTTTAGTCAAAAGATCGAAGAGACTGATGCTGAGAAGTGCATTGCAATGGTCAAGGCCACGAGGAAGTTCATCAGTGCCTGCTGCAAAGATCTGCTATACATCCCCAAACCGCCTCCAGCCAGGGATTCAGACGAAACAACCTACGTAACTCAATATCGAGTAGAGTTCCTCCACAGAACAGTGTACGAGTTCCTCTGCATGGATGAGATGCGGGAGAGATTGAAGACGAGGGCTTTGGCTCATGTGGTGCACGACCCCGACTTCGACACTCGAATGGCTTTGGCACGTCTGAAATTCATACCGTTTGAGTCAAAAGGACGCTGTAGGTTCCTCACCGAAGCGCTGGAGGACATCGCCGAGAACGCGCCGCACAATCAGTTGTCTGCAGACATCTACGCCGAGCTCGACAAGGTTGCCGCGAGGTATATGAAATACTGCAACTGCGCCCAACAGCACGACTCCAGAGCGGTTTTGCATATGATGCTGGATCGCAGGCTCTATGGCTTTGCACCTCTTGCTATGAGTAAAACCCCAGCAATAGCACGATTCGATATGCCTCTCCCCCGACGGCCGTTCTTGCAAGCGATTATTGGCACCGGCAGAACTGGGCGACTCTTCGCCATTGACAAAATCGACCAAGCCTCGCTCAAAGCTTACCTGGCTTCCGGCATCGATATGAGCTCTCGAGACGAGGTCGACGACTTCACGCCGTGGGAATGGTTCCTGCGAGACTGGAAGAAAGCCACAACAAGCGGACGAGTGCCCAAGCACGAACCCCTGGACAACACACAGCTCTGGACAATGGCGAAAATCTTCATCAACAACGGCGCGAGCCTCAGCGGCCGGGTCCAGAGCATCTCCGACTCCCCAACGGTGATCGAGACACTCACAGAGCTGGTACCCGTCGAGCATCACGAGGAACTCATCCATCTCTCCCGGGTCCACGCCCCTGCCGTGCAGATCCTCCACCAGAAGGCCGTGCAGAAGAAGTCTTTGAATATTCAGCGGGATCGTAGGATCCAGCAGACGTTTCAGAGGAGTTTTCCGGGCAGTGATCGGAGATTGCCGAAGCATCCGGATGAGTTGGATGAGGATGAGGTGGAGGCTTATTTTCGGAGGACGGGGTTTAGGCCTTGAGCTGGAAGACCTGGCGATAGGACGTCTTGACTTACTTGAGTGGGTACTGTGAACGAAGAAGAGGACAGTGGTGATGATAATGACTTCATTGATTCTATGAATACCCCAAGCAAGTGATAGCAGCGCATTATTCGACGAATCGACAATTTACACTGCTCAGACGCACAGTTGGGCGGCACCAGATCAGTGCCGGCCCAGAAGGTTGTATCCAGACTGCTGTCTTGCTCTGGACGAAAGAACAACGGGGGCTCGCCATCGCGGTTTGGATGGGATGGCGTCAAGGGGCACAACGGAAGCAGTGAGCAGCTCATCACCCCTGAGCATCTACCCATCAGCCTGACCAGCCTCCGCCACGCCCTTCTCCAGATCCTCAACCTCCCTCAACCTCAACTGCGCCAAACAAGAAAGCGAAAGCACCAACCTCCCCTCGACATTCAGCGCATTGATCTCATGCATAATATCAGTCTTCTCAGCTCCGGGTCCGATAGCGGCTTTCTGCGCCTTAAGATCCTCAATGCGCGTCTTGATCTCTTCGCGGCGCTGGGTGGAGTTGTTGAGGATGCGGTGCAGGACTGGAGGCTTGCTCTGCTTCTGGAGCTCGGCGCGGATGTGCAGTTCTTCGTTGCTGGGGAGGGGGCGGTTGGTGATGATGGTCTTGGTCGTGGATTCTGCTTCGGAGGCGGTCGCGACTGCTGCTTTGTTGATGGGTTTTGACGTGGATTGCTCCTCCTTGACGGGTTCTGGTTTGGGTGGCTCCTTCCCAGCTTGCTCCATCTTTGGCTTGGGCAAGAGCGACCCCATCTTCGGCGGCTGCTTCTTGACAGGCGATGTCTTCGGCCTAGGACCCATCATGGCCTTCTTGGCAGCAGGCTGCATCTTCTCCTTGAGGGGCGACGCGGCATTGCGCTTCTTGGCCACGGGCTCTGCTAGGGGCTTGAACAGCGGCGTGAGGTCTTCGATGTTCTCCTTGTCGCTGTACTCACCGCCATCCATACCTGAGAGGTCCATGAGAGCGTCTGCTGTGAGATGTTAGCCTCGAGTTGGTTGTATTGGAGGTCCCCACGGGACTTACAAGCTTTGCGATGGTTGCTCTTCCGCCCATTGCCTCCGAGGGCTTGGGCGTGACCCTTCTTCGCCCGATTTGACGCAGCCAGGGTGTCGAGGATGGTGCGGTTGCTGGCGAGGAGTTGTTCTGTGTGGCGGCGACGGATGTGAGCGTGGTGCAGGGAAGATAGGAAAACAGAAGCGCTAGGAAGGAAGAAGAATGGAAGAGACGGTCTATTTGTAGCCTCTCGAGAAGCCGGCGCTCGTGACGAGACGACGGCGAGTGAATATTCAGGCTCCCTGGTTGAGTCATCGCTCCTCGTGAATACACGGCGTCACTTCTTACCTGGGGCGAGTCATCTTGTGGGGTGGATTGGGAATTGGTGAATGCTCGCCGTGCACGTCGTCGCTGGAGGTGTGGGAATCGCCATTTTTTTCGGCTGTCGCTGGTTCGAGAGACGTCTGTCGCTGGTTAGGGATGTGTGTCGGTCGATGGCTGATGGGTCGTGGGTGGTTGAATCACGAAAGCTCAGTATGGTCGCCTTGATTTGTGTAGTATTCAAGAAGCCGTGACGTGAAGCCGGTATGCCAAGTGTCATAAGATAAAAGTGACGTGGATGCTAAATGGCAAATGAGTCGAGAGTGTTCATCACATATCTGGAAACACCTAGTAGGTTTACTTCTCGGCGACAGGCAGTTCGAGGAGTAAAGGTGGGTTCCTGCCGAAAGTGGACGTCATTCGAGCACGGATCAGGTATCACGTGAAAATGCCAAGACGCATGTGAAGATTCAACGAGGACGCAGTGATTCTCTGAGAGTTGTACTCTGGCTATTCAGTATAACCGCTCATCGCTTCTTCCATGAATCATCCACCTTCTCTTGTCCTACAACGACAATGCATCTATCAAGCGGTCCCCGGCAAAAGCTTCCATCCTTCCTTTCAAGCGCTACCACCAACTCTTGTACTGCCAAGTTTCCTGCCATTCAATGATCCTGTTCACCACTCCCAATGTCTCAGTCGCCACTGACATCCATCCCTCATTCGGCCTCGTCTGGGGCACCTCCATGGCGGGCTTGTTCCACTCAGGGCTAGCCTCCACCATCTTTCTGTACTCTAGACCCTCTGGATCCCAAACGTCGCGAAAGTCCGTAGTACTTGGCAGCCCCTCATCGGCATTCAGACGATATTCCTCTACGACTTGCTGTGCAAGCTCGGCGCGGACTTCGTATTCGGCGTTGGGGACTCCTCTGGTTCTCTTCATCATGATCATGTTCTCTGCTCGAGCTTTCATTGAGATCGTGTCGCTCGAGATACATTTTGGTGGCTTTGGTAGCTCTACCGGCTCTCCAAGGTCATCGCCGACGGCTTGCTTATCATCATGTTTTGGAAAAGCGTCGAAGATATTGCGTGCAGCTGGCGTGTGACCACCTGGAATGACGCCACCAAGAGACTTGGGGAGAGCCCTTGGACGGTTTTGTGAATGTCTATATTCCTGACCGAACGCTCGAGGTGGGAGTAGACCTGCCGCCTTTGGTGATTTGAGGAAGTTGATCAGTGCTTCTGCGTGCGAAATGCCGGCCCGGACGATGGGTTCCGAATGCTCATCCTCTAGAATGACCGCGCATGTCTCCGGGACCCAAAACCTCGTTGGGTCTGTCATTTGCCTCAAAAGCTCATCCTTGAGGCGCTTCTGCCCATCACGTTCGGCTTGGGAGGGCAGCTGGTATATAGATGTCTGAAAAACGCCCTTTCCAATGGTTCCGTTTCGCAAAAGCTTGCGGCTCATCTGCAATCGCTCTTCGTGCTCCCAGAAGTGCAAGGTGTCCGTCGCAAACAATGATGCGTCCGTGATGATTTTTGGAGCGTTAGGCGGTATTTGACTGGCATCGAACGGCTTGCGGATGAAGTCTTTTGGGCTGTCGTCAAACAAGGGGACAGGTGTGGGTCCTTTCAGTTCTTGAATATAGTACCTTTCCGGCGGAGATGCCCGTTGTGGTACAAGCCGGTCCGATGGGCCTGAACATACTGTACCCTGGGAGTAGTCGATGAGCATGCGTGCCACGAGCTGTTTGTCTTCAGCGCCGCTGATCTGCTCCACGATCAAGTTCAGACCAAGCACATCCACTGCGTTGTACGCCATGTACAGCCCATTCTTCTCCATACCAAGCTCACCCTGGCCTTGAAAGAAAGACATGAGGGAAACTCCTGCTTCCCGGTGGCACGACTTCATCCAAAGTAGAATAGGCAGCAGCCGATGCCCACGCAGCATCAATTCCAGCAGGGAGCCATAGTTGAAATGCGCTCTTATTTGTGTCCATTTGAGCTTCGGCATGCTGAGCCCCTGCAGCCGGCAGATGTGATTCAAAAGAGCTGCGAGGTCGATGTTGCCAAGGTAGCAGGGGCACGACATACCCTTCTCACTTTGCCCAGGTTCGTGCAAATCACACTCTTCGTCGCTTTGTCGGAATCGCATCCACGATGGTCGCACGGAATCGAGGTGCAGGTCCTGAAAGTAGAATCGCGGCCTGGAAAAGCAACCTGGATCTCCACGAGCTGCATTGTGAGCTGCATTGTGAGCTGTACCTGGCGTACCCTGATACATATACGCCATCGTCATTTCGAGAACGCGAAAATCCGTTTGGGGATTCCACCACAACTTGAGCAGCTTAGTGTTGAAGATGGTGGCTTGGAAGACACGCTCGATTGCAGGGATGGTCTCCCCATTGGGATGTTCCAGCATTTGAGCGAGATAGAACATGATGACCACATGCTTTCCAACTCCAAGGGTGAGCACAGAGCAGATCTCATCCACTTCTCCCCGCTCGACCATGCGAGTTACCTGGTTTGGTGATTTGCCGGCCACAAGCCCTCGGGGTAGTCTCAAGAACTCCACATCGATGGAGCAGTATGGGAGCAGCGTACCAGGCCTGCACTCGCCCGAGACTTTGACGCCATTAAACTGGTTCGGCGCTTTACTAAGAATCCTGTTGAAGGTCTCTAGAGCGAAGTTGACTTGGCGTGGGTCGTGAACAGCCATCGCAAATGTGTCCATGCGATTGGAAGTGGTGATAGACCTCAAGTCTCGTAGTACATTCTCGTCCCGGAAACCATTGTAGCACCTAACGTCTTCGGCTGCTACGGTGGCCTGGTTTGGTGTCCAAGTCCAGCTGACTTGCTCCAATGCTGGGGTATGATTCCGTCTGTGCTCGAACGGCTCGTTGTCCAAACCGAAGTGGAAAATAAAATGCTGATACAACACGTACCTCACAATGTCTCTGCCCGAAGCGTCGGGCAGTAGAGACCGAAATACTGTCTTGTGCCCAAAGGACCACTTGTCGTCAGGGAAGATGTCGATTGTCTCCTGCAGCAGGTGGACTCGTTGTCTGTTCTCGGCGCCGAACTTAGCTGGCGGGAATCTCGAACTGGTGGGACCAACTAGGTGCTTGTGAATGCAGATGCGAACATCGAGGGTTTGGGCGACGATCCAGAAGATTGCGGCATCGGGTCGAAAGTCTGGGCAATCGAGCAGTGCAAAGAGGTCGTAGCCCGTGTCTGACGCAACATCATGTTCGTAGATCTTGTAACGGGCGTGCAGCGGATGCGACCGATTTGAATAGACTGTGAAAGCGAAATGCAAGACTGCATCACGGATCAACGGCCAGGCCTTTGCGTCGCCAATGAGTAAACGAGCTAGAGCGCGATACAACGAATAGCCGATCGTGAGACCTCCACAGCTACCGTCGAGGTCGTCGCCCTGGTCGCCGTGCTGAGTGAAGTACTCAGGGATGGGACCGTCTGCGGCAGACCGGTCGAAGAGTTGTCGGGCTCTGCTATCAATGCGTTCGATGTCGCGTCTGTAGTAGGGGACGACGGGATGCATCATGGTGGTCGCATTGTGGTCAAGTCGGTGCTGGAGCGGCGCAAGTCGAGGGTGACGGTGGGTGGAAGTATGGATGCTGGCGTGACGCCATCCAGTCACAAATCTATTCACGACACCCAAACTTGGGCTTCACTTGTGTCGGCGCCACCTCGGCAGAGCGTGTGCATGTATTCACTCGATGTTCACTGTTTTGAGGTTAAGGCCCTGAGGAGTCGCTGAGGCCAGCTGCGTACTGCGGACCTTACAGGGACAGCTTGGAGAGGTCGGTCTGTTGAGGGTGGTACTACATCGCCAATCTGTCATCGCCGTCGCCATGCTGATTGCTCGGCAGCAACTGCGCAGCCATGCAAACGCTTCGGATGTCTCGAAACTGATGAAGAGAGGGTGTGGGTAGGGTCTGGGATTGCAGCATCATATATGGTTGTGTTTGAGTATATAGTATCTGGCGTAGAGGTGGTTTTGATTGAATTTGACAATTTGGGATGGATGGCGTCGAGGTGAAAGAGACGTGAACTAAGAGGTGAAGTGAGGTTCACTGCGCTTGCAGGGATCCCCGTCTCGTCTCCTTCCACGCGTGGATTAGAGTTTCGAAGCGCGATGACCGCAGCTCTTCAGTCGCCATTCCACCTTCAATCCACTTCCAATCCAGGCGATGTGGAGGAGACAGCCATGTCGTCGCAGTCCTCACAGAAGAAGCAGCAGTCCATCTCCAACTTCTTCACCCCCAAGCCCACACAGAAGCCCAAAGTCAAGGACATACCCGCTCCATCGACATTACGACGCCAATCTTCCGAACTGAAGACCGCCGAGACGAATGGTCTTTTCGTGAGCGATGCTAGCGACGATGATGCTGGAAATCCGACTCGATCGTCGAAGAGGCCTGCAGAAGAGACTACCCACTCAGAACCTCCTTCCAAACGCGTCCGCGAAAGCAATGAGCCTTCTGAGATCTCGGTGAACAGCGTGGGTGGATCGAAGGCCAAGGCTACTGCGAGGACTTCCAAGTATGCCTTTTCGAGCTCTCCTGCCCAAGTCAACGACGAGAACGATGCCGCGGAAGACGATGAAGACACTCGCAAGATCAAGGAGAGACTGCACCAGAAGTTTGTGAGGAAGCTGGGAAGACCTGATAGCATCGCGGATATCAAGAGGCGCAATGGTTTCATCAACCAAGAGACCGAAGGAGACGAGGATGCTGCAGAGGAGGATGACGAGGAAGAGGCTGAGCCGGCACCGAAAAAGGGGAAGAAAGGTGCAGCGGCGAAGAAGACCAAGAAGCTCACACCTCTGCAGCAGAACGTTGTGGATCTCAAACGCAAACACCCAGATACCCTTCTGATAGTAGAGGTCGGGTACAAGTATCGCATATTTGGAGAAGATGCTCGGGTCGCAGCAAAGGTGCTCGCCATTGTGTGCATTCCCGGAAAGTTCAGATTCGACGAGCACCCATCTGAGGCACACCTGGACAAGTTCGCTTCCGCCAGCTTTCCGACCCATCGCTTGCACGTCCATGTGAAGCGACTGGTTTCTGCTGGGCATAAAGTTGGCATTGTCAGACAGTTGGAGACAGCCGCTTTGAAAGCAGCTGGAAGTAACCGTGGCACGCTGTTTCAACGCGGACTGACGAATCTCTACACCAAAGGTACATACATTGACGACCAGGAAGGCCTCGACTTGGCAGGGCCTAGTGGTGGTGCTCCTGCGACCGGACACCTATTGTGCTTGACCGAGACTTATACCAAAGGATTCGGGTCGGATGAGAAGGTGCAAATCGGGCTCGTTGCTGTGCAGCCATCCACGGGGGATATCATCTACGATGACTTTGAAGATGGGTGGATGCGGTCCGAACTGGAGACTCGATTGCTCCACATCTCGCCTTGCGAGTTTCTTCTGGTTGGAGAGATGTCCAAGGCGACAGAGAAGCTTGTACAGCACCTCTCTGGCGGGGATGATGCTCGAGTGGAACGTGTGGACAAGCCAAAGACGATGGCAGCGGAGGCATACAGTCACATCACCAAGTTCTACGCCGATAAGCTGAAAGAAGGGGAGCCATCCTCTTCCCAAGTGGAATCCTCACAAGAGACCGGGACGCTTCTGGACAAAGTGCACAAGCTTTCTGAGAATGCAACGATTTGCTTGTCTGCTATGATCAACCACTTGACAGATTACGGTCTCCAGCACGTCTTTGACTTGACGAAATACTTCCAATCGTTCAGTGCCAGATCTCACATGCTACTGAACGGAAACACTCTGGAAAGTTTGGAGATATATCGTAATCAGACTGACCAAACCCAACGCGGAAGCCTCTTCTGGACGCTGAATCATACCAAGACGAGGTTTGGTTCACGACTGCTCCGCAAGTGGGTGGGCAGACCCCTGCTGGATCGTGTGCAATTGACTGAGCGTGTCGATGCTATCGAAGAACTCAAGGAGGGTTACAGTTCTTCGGGTGTGGAGAGGCTCAGGCTTCTGCTAAGCAAGATTCGAAGCGACCTCGAAAAGACACTCATCCGCATATACTACAAGAAGTGTAGTCGATCAGAGCTTCTATCGTTGCTGCAAACTCTGCAAATGATCGCACAAGACTACGCCCATGTCACCTCTGTCTCTGACGCAGGCTTCGACGCGAACATGCTCAAGGAAGCTATAGCATCACTACCGATCATATCTGATGATGTCCTCGACTATCTCAATCGAATCAACGCAGAGGCCGCGAGGAACGACGACAAGTACAACTTCTTCCGTGACGAATTCGAGACTGAAGACATGACCGATCACAAGGTTGGCATCGTGGCGGTCGAACATGATCTTAACGAGTTCAAGACAACCGCTAAGGACATCTTGAAGCGAAAGTCTGTCAATTATGTGACTTCTGCGGAGATCGACTACCTCATCGAGCTTGAGAACACGCAGCTGAAGGATGTTCCGGCTTCGTGGGTCAAGATCAGTGGCACAAAGAAAGTCTCGCGGTACCACGCACCAGAGGTTGTGAAGCTGATTCGTGAACGGGACCAGCACAAGGAAGCGCTGTCGAATGCTTGCGACGCGGCGTTCATCGATCTACTGACAGAGATTGGGTCCAAGTACCAAGCATTTCGAGACTGCGTGCAGTCATTGGCATTGCTGGACTGTCTCTTGTCACTCGCAGAAGTCGCTCAGCAGCCCGGATATTGCAAGCCTTCCTTCAGTGATGAGCCTGGCATTTCGATCACCGCCGGTCGCCACCCAATGGTGGAGCAACTTCTGCTCGACTCTTTTGTGCCCAACGATGTCAAACTCTCATCCGATCAGACTCGCGCACTTCTCATCACAGGCCCCAATATGGGCGGCAAGTCTTCCTACGTACGCTCCGTCGCCCTCATCGCCATCATGGCTCAGATTGGCTCTTACGTTCCTGCCGAGGAGGTGCGACTTGGCTTGCTCGATGCAGTCTTCACTCGCATGGGCGCCTTTGACAACATGCTCAAAGGCGAGAGCACATTTATGGTTGAGCTGGGTGAGACAAGCGACATTCTCAAGCAGGCTACACCTCGAAGTCTGGTGATTCTCGACGAGCTGGGTCGTGGTACGAGTACTCACGATGGCGTCGCCATCGCACAGGCTGTGCTGCAGCACGTCGTCAGCCAGCTGAAGAGTTTGACCTTGTTCATCACCCACTATCAGGGTCTGGCCCGTATAACGGAGCAATTCCCTGCTGGCGAGCTCAAGAACGTGCACATGCGCTTCAACGAACGAGATAGCGAGACTGCGGCGGGCGAGAAAGACGTCACATTCTTGTACGAGATTGGCGAAGGTGTTGCGCATCGAAGCTACGGTCTCAACGTGGCTCGATTGGCTGGTCTGCCAAAGACACTCCTCGAGGAAGCCGGGAGGCGCAGCAAAGCCATGGAAGAAGAGGAGGCGAAGCGGCGTATGAACTACCTCTCGAAAGCCATGGGCAAGCTCCTCGCAGGCGGCGATGAGGTTAGCCTGCAGCATTTGGTGGCTGCGATTGAGCAGCTTTGAATTGATGCTTTTGATTCTGTTAGCTTTTGCTCGATACCCTCTAGTCCATGTGTATACTTCTATCACAGCGCTTGCTGTTTTCTCAGTAGAAACCTGGGAGTGCTTCATACTTGCCGTCTCAATGACTCAATCCCTTTGCTCTTGCCTTCTCCACATCCCTCCAATACCTCGCTGCACTGCTCTTCCTCAACGAAGGCCCAATCCGCACCATGACGAACAGCGAAGCGTTCCACACGAAACCGATGACGGCGACCATGATGAAGGTGTCTCTGTAGCCTAGGGCGTTGAGCCAGGGAGTGATACTGATGAAATGTCAGCAAGATTCACTTCAAAGTATGCTAAGAGGGAAGGAGCAGTATGAATTACCCATAATTGACCGCAAAGCTCAGAGTATTCCTGATCAAGATACAAGTCGTGACCAACTCCCCACTCAGCGCATGGTAAGACGAAATGGCGTATCCCAAAGCCCCAGCCACACACAGCGAATTGGAGATAGCCAGCGTCGACTGGGCAAACACCAGAGCAAACCAATGCACCCGATACGTCACGCCCAGCCCATACAGCAGAATGCTAAAAGGCACCAGAATCATAGACGCAATAAACATATACAACGTATGTTCCGGCTCCGAGATGCCTCCATTCCGTCTCGCAAGCCTTATCGTGAGCTCCCGCCCAGCCTTCCCGCAGTAATACGACCCGATGATGGCGCCGAGGACACCTCCAGAGTAAGCCGCGGCAATGGCAGTCGTGGAGAAGCCGTAGAACTCAGAGTACGCTGTGCCTGACACGGCGTTGACGACGCCGGACCAGACTAGTGCGTTGCCGCCGTACATGAAGCCGGCGTAGACGACGACGGGGTATGTGAAGCCTTTGAAGGGGGCGAGGGAGATTTCGAGGAGGCGGTTGGGGCGGCATTTGTCGCCGGTCAAGGAGAGTTTTTGGAGGTAGGTTTTACAGGGGTAGGTGGTTTGGCCGGTTTCGAGGTCGGTGGTGGTTGCGGTGGTGGTTTGTTTGATGGATTTTTCGCCTGGGAGGGCGTCGGCTGGGGGTTCGGAGGGGGTTGATATGCCGGAGGGTGGTTGGGTTGGTCTGGGGGACGTCACGCGGTCGTAGTTGGTTTCTGTGTTTCTGGTCAGTATATCTGCTCAGGCGATGCGACGCTGGAATGACAGACCCTCCATCAGGAAGAAACAGTAGACGAAGGCGATGCCGATCCAGATTGCAGTCCACCATAATACCCATCGCCAGTCTTGGCCATCATTGATGAACCCCGCAAGCATCGGGGCGAGCTTCCCAGTTATGGAAAGGCCCAGTCCATACCAAGCAAGATACTTCGGCCTTTCGTGCGCGAACCATATATCAGTGATCGAAATCTCACACAGCGCCTCGACGGGAGCGCCAAAGCATCCCTGCAAGACCTTGTTGAGCAGGTATGTGCTGCGTTTGGTACAAAGTGGTGCTGTGCCCATAATGGCGATGGAGGCAGCCATAGAAACGAGATACGCAGGTCTTTTACCCCATTGTAGAGCGATCGCTTGCCACGGTATGCATGCCCATCCATAGGCGAGAAACATCACGCCGGTCCCTGTGTTGAGATCGTTGAGTTCCAAGCCTGTTGCCTTCTCGATCGGTTTGACGACTGAGTAGACGCTTCCAGATGGGATGGCGATCATGAGGGTGTACATCAACACACATGAAGTCGCGATCATCTTTCGTTTGTAGGTCCAGTTGCTGTTCATGTAATCAGCAGGAGTTCGTCAAAGTGTTGGTGTATCGACTGACAGAGGATCTTCCGGATCTTCAGATGGGCGAGGGTGTAACACAACGTCTTGCTGCGAACCTCGGGCGTGTTTGGCCAACACATTGCCGTCGACATCGATCAAGCGCACGGTGCCTGGTGGCAGCTGCTTCTCGTCTTCCATGATGAATCGTAGCTGAAGAGGAAGATGGGTGTAGTCAACAGCTTGGAGGATTGAAGAGATCAAAGCAACGGGCTTCACAAGAACGAAAACACTCCCTGCCTATCAGTGCCAAACAGCATTTCGAGACACCAACCAAAGGTTCTGCTGCATCACAGTCACTGCAATGAGGAGGCGAACATAGTGGTCCACCTGATAGCGGCTACGATAAGTCTGAAGATAGGGCGTCCCGTACGCCAAGCGGCCCCGGGGGAGCACGGCCAACACATGTGCTCTTGGTGATACTGATCAGACGGATGGCGGTTCATGGTTGTGTTCCAGTGACGCTATGCTGGGTCGAATTACATCGCTTTCGAAAGTGACAGCAAACTTGCGAGTGAACACAAGCTGAGCTGGTCAAGTATTGATATCGAATGTTGTGACAGGTTTGCGGGGTGACGATCTGATCATGGAGCTCTTGTTCTTGCAGTCTTATTGTGAGCGCAGGACATTAAGTCGCAATGCGTGTACGTCTTATATTCGCCGAGGTCAATGGAGGTGTGGTGTGATATTCGTTCCTGCTTCGCCACGTTGAAGAGATAGAGTGGCGGAGATCCTCCCGCATTGTCGCGCTGCCAACGTCTCCCAAAATAGACCTGGCCTGCCAAGACCCTGCCCGTCTGTATCTCACAGCAGCACAACGCCTGTACCGACTCATCTTGCGTCACCATTCATACATTCGCTAAAATACAGTCCTTTGCTCGAGCAGCGCCGCATACACCACGTTAATTCATACCACGCCAGACGAGCCGGCAGCCCCGGCGCGACCGCGGAAAGGGGCACAATCAACATATTAAGGAGCAAGGAAACAAGGCTGAGGCGATCAAAGAAAGGCATCCTTGAAGGCGCTGTTGGCATAGCAGCCACCTACCGCATTGCATACCTATAATCTGGCCATCACCCTCGTTCGAGCCTCTACTGTGACACAGTCATGGCGCGCAGCATACGACTAGTTCGCGCATTCGCACTGCTGGCGCTGCTGGCGGCGACAGCAGTTCATGCGCAGAATGACTTGCCCGATCTCAGCACGGCTACACAAGCGACTGCGACCACCGATGACGCCTCCACTACCGCCGAGAGCACTGCTGAGAGCACTACTGGAGCGACTACAGATGCTACTACAACCGGCGACAGCACGAGCGCAGAGTCTACCTCAGGCGGCACCACCACTGCTGAGAGTACCACAGGCGCAACCTCTTCCGCTGAATCGACGACCGACTCTGCCGCGACTACCACTGCTACATTCCCAGATGCGACCAGTACCAGCTCAGGCTCAAACACACCCTTCTCACTCACCGGACTGCCAACTATTCAGGGTGCTGGTATCCCCACCATGATCGTCCCCTACACCGCCAACGCCCCGTTCATGCAGAAGTCCACGATGCCCGAGGGAACAGTCTTCATTGCTGTTGGCGCTGTTCTCGCATTCCTCGGCGCATGCGTGCTCCTCTGGCGTGGACTGGTCGCTTGGAGTATCAATCGTTCGGTCAAGCGCGCCGCTCTCGCCTCTCTCCGTGGCTCGGACAAGGGCTCGTCAGCATGGGGCGGCGGCGGTCACAAGAGTGCATACTACAGGGAATACGAGACTGGTAGTAGCATGTCTCTGGACGCTTTGACAAGCGCTGGCAAGAACATCAGATCTTCGCATATTCACGACGAAAAGAGGCAGTCTGCTGTGCCGCCGGCCGGTCTGTTCTTCTCGCCAACAGCTCAAGTGTCAAATCGCGCCAGCTCTGTTGGTGGACTGGACAGCCGCGCTTCGGGATATCTACCTGCGGGATACTATGCCTCGCCATCCGCTGCTGAGCCTGCTGGTGGCAGGAATTCCACAACCATCGGTGGATCGCTGGCTCCTTATGCCAGACACAGCGCCATAAACCCTTCCCCCTCGCCTCCTGGCTCGCCCAGCTTGCCCAATTCCCGCAGTACAGCCAACTACTACGGTGGCGGGAACTACTCATCAAGAGACGGACTGCGCTCGCAATCGCGGGAAAACCTACGAGCCTCAAGTCGGGACGGCTACGGCGTACAGCGCAACAGCAACGTCTACATGCATCCCAGCACTTCATCGTTGGCCGTGGGCACGGGCGGTGGTTATACTGGTAGCAGCGAACACCTTGGAGGTCAAAGAGCACCCAGTGCAGTCTTCTCCGACCTGTTGGAGAACCATGGCAGTGGGCCGCGAGAAAGATTCTAATGATGGATGAGTGGTGAGGGGAAGTGTGTCAGACCTGATGACAGTTTTGCATTTAGCGATCTTACGTTCTCATTGTCTGATATTTGGGAACGGGTTTCGAGTTCAAGACTTTACGAGCGGCGCTTCACAGGAGCCAAGACGGCATGAGATGGTTCATTGTTAGTGTGGAAAGTCGACAGCAGGGTCAGATAGCGGTAATGCTAGTGTATGAAAAATTCACTGTTGAGTAAGAACGTGCTTCAAGAGTGCATGTGAATATGTCCGGGAGACTTTTGGGACCGTGGTCGCAGCTACGAACTGAAACGCTTCGACTTCTGGTGGTGGGCAACATTTGGTCCATCTCGGTCGTTCTTACCCGACCACAAAGTGATTGCGAGAAGCAAGTCATGTCTGCGAGAAAGAACATAGTCGATGCCTGAGAGGAAGTTGCGTCCCATTCCCACGCGAAAGAGCGACATGGGAGTGACCGAAGCTAGCGTATCTCAACTCCAGCTCCTCCTCTCCAACACCGCTTAGCGTGCTCGATTTTTCGGAACTGATCTGAATTCTGAGACTTCGAAAACTTGGCACGATAATTAGAGGCGGACGAAGACGGGTCCTCTTCCATGTTAAAGACGACTTCATCTCTTCTCCTCGCACATCGCTCTCTCGAAAGATGGGTGTCCAGAAGAAGACGCGCAAGTTCGCCGCCGTCAAGCGCGTCATCGGACAGCGTGATGCGCGGCTCAAGAAGAACATTGTCAAGAATGAAGCCGAGGACAAGAAGAAGGCCAAGGGCGATGAGGTGAAGAGGGAGATGTGAGTTTTCTTTGACTATGAGACTCGCTAAAATGGTAGACTGACACCCTCGACAGCCCGCAAGTGCCCAGCAGCATGTTCTTCCAGCACAACACCGCCCTCCAACCGCCCTACCAGATCCTCATCGACACCAACTTCCTCTCCCACACCGTCCACCACAAATTACCGCTCCTACCCACGCTCATGGACACCCTCTACGCGACATGTACCCCGATCATCACGAGCTGCGTCATGGCGGAGTTGGAGAAGCTGGGACCCAAGTACCGCATTGCTCTACAGATTGCGCGAGACGAACGCTTCGAGAGACTTCAGTGTGACCACAAGGGCACCTACGCAGACGACTGGTAAAGCTAGTATTTAAGAAGAAGAAGAAGAAAGTTACTAACTACAAATTAGTATCGTGGATCGTGTCATGAAACAGAGGGTCTATCTGGTGGCTACGAACGACAGGGACTTGAAGAGAAGAGTGAGGAAAATTCCTGGAGTGCCTATCTTGAGCGTAGCCCGCGGCAAATTTGTCGTCGAGCGACTACCTGATGCCCCGGAGAAGTGATTACGAACGACAGACGGATCAGCTGGACATGGCATGATCATGAGCTTGCAGCGATTAGCGAGACGTTGGGGGACATTTTGGGAATATCCAGCGACCGAGTCGTACGGTCGCATGAGCGTGGGATAGCTTCGAACGAAGGAATTTTCGATGCACGCGATCCTACATACCTACCCATGCTGGGACTTCGAAGACATCCACGGTCGCGTGTTCCAGAGGCTTTGCAGGACGTGTGCCATAGTCGTCGTGCGACAGTTTGTCTGGGCTGACATCAAAATGGATCCATCATGGCTTGGCTGGCCGGCCAAACTGTATACTTATCTGCCTGGATGGCCAAGACGGCGGCGGAGTATCTGGAACCCGGCTGCACAACGACGATCATGGATCGCCGCACACCTCTCTGCCAGCGCACTGCAGCATCTTGCGAGGATGTGACGATGCAGCTTGTTGCAGGACGTGGGCATGGCGGGGGGAGCTTCGTTGTGCTACCTCCTACTACTCTCACGTCTCAAAAACCTGGGGTGCACTTTTTCGAGCGAGAGGAACTCGACCAATCGAATCACTGGTTTCCCCACGATGGCCGATGGAGAGAGATTGTACAGAAACACCAAGAAGAAGTTGCATGCGCGTCCGCCAAGAGTCCGCCCGGGCTTGGAAGTGAGACGCTCCCCGTCGCATGTCTGCGTCCCGCTGGCTTTTCCCACCCCAAAGAGCAGCCCCCACGGCTGCTTAAACGCCGAAGCAGCGAGAAACAAGAACACTGAAGGAGTGAGATTTACATTGCCGCCTTGGCAGAAACTCTTGGTAAAGATTGAGTGCGCGCCTCATCATCGGCGTCTTCCGGATCCGCTTTTATGTTCTCTGGGCGTTTTCTTAATCGCTTCTGGGCAAGTTTCTGGGCAACGGTGGACTTCCCCGGGCCAGCATCCCACAAGCTTGCAGGCTGGTGCTATCATGGTCACATGCTCGGCACTAATCAAAGAGAAGTGAAACGGATCTTGGCGGTATACTCATCCCACTTTCATGTGCCTTGTCAAGGAGGTGCGGGATGATGTGATACTTGGTGCACCCATAGCTCGGGCGCAGTATTAAAAGGCAGGTCATATCTCCCTGTTCCGCAGTCATCCAGAGCTCCATTTCCAAGCATTACACCGCAGTTTACAAATCCCACCCACCACGCTATAACAGCTCATCGCACCCACTTCGGTCTCCACCAAGGTCACCCATCAATCACCCCATATAAAGATGTCTACCTCTCAGCTTTGGGCTCCTAAACCACAGCGACCATCTCAACAACACACCATCGAACGCATCGACAGACCAAGCAACATGATCCCAGGCACTTGGTTGCAGCTCTCGCCCGATGCCTCTCCAGGCTCCAACACGGCGAAGTTCTTGCAGCTCACACCTCAATCGTCGCCACTGCCATCCCCAGCACTCAAGGGCGAAAGCGCCAGCCCAGTGGACTTGACTTCGCTGTCGCTCACCGACTCTCTGCCACGCCCAACAACTGAGAGATACCTTAGCAACACTTCAGCAGTATCTCGTCAATCGTCGGTCTCGTCCAGCTCTTCCAACTCGGTGTCTACCAGGCCCCCAGCGTTCCTGACCGTCCCAAGCGTCGAGCGCCGCGAGATGGCAATTGGTCGCCTCGGTGGTTTGGGAGCTGCTTTCCTCTCCAACTGAAGGGACTGAGACACCGACTCTACTCTCACCAACACCGCCAAATCGAATGCAAGCCTTCCGATCATCGAAACAGCATCAAAAAGCTGCAATCATCGAGCGCGGCCAAGAATTCAGCTCGCCTCACTTCGCTCACCGAGCAGTCGCAGCAATCGACGACATGGTGCCGGTCCTCACAACCTGCATCACCGAGCAACGAGACACGAATTTCATCATCTCCACGGGATGGCTTCAAGTAATTGCGGCGCTAATGGCTGAATGGTGGAAATGATCTTTGCGTCAGTGCCGTGGTGGCATTTCGAGTTGTACTGTACTCTAGACTATGACATGACCAAATGCAATGTTGCTCTCAAGCACACGCCAACTCGACCTCATCCTCAACCCATCCCACCTCTTCCCCAGTCATCTCCATCTGCTCCCCCAGACAACGGAATAATTCTTTTGCTCCTTCCCTTCCTTATCTCGACCGTTAAAGAATGCCCAGATGATCTGCACAGATTCCCGAGAGATTGGCGGCGGAACCTTAAATTTGTTCCGCCGAAGATCTCCTTGGCAGGGACGCAAGAGCCAGCAACGTCAACCACGACCGTTGGCGGTCTCGACTGCCTCTCTGTTCTCTTTCTTCGGCGTTCGGGCTTTCTTTTCTGGAGTGCGAGGACATCGAGCACGTACGGCTGGGAGGGGTGGAAGACGCGAGGACGCGTTTGGAGAGACTTCGGCCGCACTGCTGGAGGTCTGAAAAGGGCTGTGCCGCCTACTCTTTTCAAGAACTGGGCATCAGTGAATTCCATCGAGTCTCACGGCTCAGTGTCATCTAGATAACGAGAAAATATAGGGCCAATATACTCGTCTACGGGCGCGAGCGATCCATCTGACGCCAGGTTGTCCGTCGCCATGGTCTCGGTGAAGTTGTCATGCGCGGCTCTGCAAGTATCCGCAGTCGAGCAATCACTGTAGGTTCGAGCCGACAGTGATGATGACTTTGCAAACGAGCAGGAGACGAGTGTCGGAGTAGGAGATTGTTCTGCAAACGAGTCGACTGTACCGCTTCTCTCGAGTGGATCTTCTCTGCCTTCGAACTCACCTTGCTCTGCAGAGTTGTGTCGAACCAGGAGCTGAAGTTCGAGGACGATGAGGTAGGATTTTAAGGTCTCGGTCACGGGTGGGAATGGTGGTCTGACTCCGTTCTAGTTGCCGCTGCCATGACTGCGGCCGTTGGTTCGCGGACGAGAACGAATGGCGCATGGTAAGTCGAGGGCTCTCAAGGTCTACTCCTTGTAACGTCTACTAAAATGGTCCAGCACCGACAAGTCCACCTTCCAGCCGCGTACGAATGCTTCAAGTGCACCAACCGCTACCGCAAGTACTCTGACATGATCTGTCATCTCGAGTATGGCTGCGGCGGCATCGATGCCGAGGACCTGAACAAATCTGCAGCCATGGTCTACCAGTGGAAGCATATCATGGATCCTGATTATCGAGTTGAAATCCTGCGTATGGATGCTGAGTATGGCAGGAACTGGAATCATGAGGGGCAGCCGCGGAAGTGCCCAAACTGTGGGAACTACTTCAAGAAGCTGTCGGCTCTGTTCCAGCATGCGTGGAGCAGGTATGGAGCGGAGGCTGAGGACGAGGGCGTGCTGGGAAAGTTGAAGAGGTGGTTGTGGAACCGCCATGGCTAGGAGCGACTACAGTTCACATTGCGGTGTATTTCTTCTGGTCATTGACACCTCGAAAATGCAGAATGTGCTGACTGTCGGAGGAAGGACTCCTCTCGCGAGTCCTTCGGGCTTTGGACGAGAGCATGGCATCGTCTGTATATCTGGAGTTGAATGCATGATCTGCCTTCAGCGGGAGAGAAGCAAGGAGTGTGTGAGTCGAGCTGGCAATAGATGGCAATGAAGGCTTTGTGCAATTGAAAAGCAGGTTGGTCCATATCAATGCAAGAGGGGGTTGGTTGAAAATCAAATCAAATCATATACACATGCTCTCTCCATGTGCAGCACACAACATGAAGGCTGACTCTGAGAAATTACGTATGTGGAGAGGTCGCGGGGAAGGTGGGGAAGAAGGAAGGAAAGTCCATTGCCATTGCCATGAACTCACCCAAGGCAGGCACGTGGAAGTACATGCATACTGATTAATAAGGCTCGTATCCACCCACAACCCGACAATCCAGCAGCAGTGCTTGTATGTTACATCGCCTCTTGACGATCTCTTCCGCGACTCGGACCCGATCTGAACTATACGTCTTCAGCCCCGATGGAGGAGCCTCCATTACCCAATGACTGGAGCTTGCCATCCGCAACTGCAATGGTCGACGCCTATGGAGACGTCAACGCTTCCCGAGGCAAGCATAGTTACTTTGACAGGATGGATATACATCTCCGCCTCTGGACGACGGTGCTGAGCTTGGCTATCTTGTCTTTCTGCTAAGTACCGCTGCCATGGCTCGACTAAGCATCCTTGCTCTGTCAACTCTGCCAGCCATATGGGCACTTACCCACGATGACGGTACCGGAAGACTGCCTGCCATGGGCTGGAACAGCTGGAACGCGTACCACTGCGACATCACAGAGGACAAGATGATGGCCGCCGCCAACGACATCGTCCAAAAGGGCTTCCAAGCAGCTGGCTACGACTATGTCATCCTGGACGACTGCTGGTCTATTCAGAGCGGTCGAGATCCTAACACGAACCGTCTTCAGCCGAACACGAGCAAATTCCCCGATGGCATCAGTGGTTGGGCTGACAAAGTTCACAATCTCGGCCTCAAGACTGGCATCTACAGCAGCGCTGGCGAGACCACTTGTGGTGGATATCCTGCCAGCTTGGGCTATGAGACGATTGACGCTGCTACGTTTGCGGAATGGGGTATTGACTACCTCAAGTATGACAAGTACGTTTCAAAACACCCCTTTGCTTCTGCTCCCAGTAGACCACCTTTACTCAGTCCAAAGAGGCTTACCAAAGGCTGCGAGCGTCGCTGGTGGGCGTAGTGTCTCATAATCTGTGTTGAGAGTTCCAAACTTGGAGCCTGTTCACCGCAAGGGTAGAGCATCAAGCCGCCACATTCACTGACTCTTAGGATAGCTGCGGAGTCCCTTCCATTTACGATGAATCTTGTTACAGCTGCAATGCCGATCCAACCTATGCAACTAGTACGTGTTTTCATCGGTAGAAAGCATTTCCATAGCTGGAATGTTTGCTGACCTTCAGTTTGTTGCTTCCAGACCTGGTGAACGGGACATGTCTCTACACCACTGTCCAAACTGGAGCCTCAAATATGATGCCCATTTGCCTCCCTGTTTGGCCCGTCGATGGAAGAGACTACTCTCAGTCGAATAGTTCGGAAAGATACCGGGCTATGGGAGATGCACTTGCCGCCCAGAACAGGACAATTCTTTTCAGTCTCTGCAATTGGGGTACCGATGAGGTTTATACGTGGGCGAATAACACTGGCAATTCGTGGAGAATGAGTAACGATATCCAACGTACGACACATATTGGTTTCCGGTCCCGCACAACCTTACTGACTTCGATGCAGCCACCTGGGGCGATGTTACCCGCATTCTCAATATGAACTCGTTCCTCGGTGACTTTACGGACTTCTTTGGGCACAATGATCCTGGTAAGGAAGAAACGCGGCCTACCAAGACCAATGTTGGCCTCAGACTGACGCTGTGGCTCAGATATGCTCGAAGTGGGCAATGGAGATTTGACGCCTGAAGAGACTCGCACTCACTTTTCGCTCTGGGCTCTGATGAAAGCACCGCTTCTCATTGGCACGGACATCACGCAACTGAGTCAAGACAACATCGACATCTTGCAGAACCAGCATTTGATTGCGTTCAACCAAGATTCGGTTTATGGCAAGCCGGCTGTGCCTTACAAATGGGTGAGCTCCATTCATCTCGACGGCCACTGTCAGACTGACAACTGTTATCCAGGGAATAAACCCAGACTGGACATACAACTCAACAAACCCAGCCGAATTCTGGTCGGGCCCGTCATCCAAGGGTACCATGGTCGCCCTCTTCAACTCACTCAACGCAAGCCGAACAATGACTCTCGACTACACTGAGATTCCAGGGCTGACCTCTGGTTCCTACTCGGTGCTCAACGCATGGACTGGCGAGGATTTGGGCTGCAAGCAAGGTCCCTTCGACACGACTGTCAATTCCCACGATACTGCTGTCTATCTCCTACAGAACGCATGTTAGCTCTGCTGAGCTCGAAAGGGGCACGTACCCACTGCTGTGCATTGGTTCTGGCTTCTCTGGATGAGGGAATCTACGAGAATTTCCCATAGCCCGTCCTAATGAATATGCGTGTCTCGCTCTTTCCAATCTCAATTGCTTTCATGTGAAAGCGGGGTTTGGCGTCTTGGCGCAGGCAACAAGCCATCCAGACACCCCTGCAAAGCTAGCCTTGCCCCTCCAGCGGCCTCCCGTCCGTTTGTCAAACATGGAACCACCCACACTTTGATCTTGACTTCCGCACCGCACCTTTCTCCGCTCCATCAACGCCAACAGCGACGACGATACGATGCCCACGAGGTATAATGTCACCGTCGTGGCACCAGGTCCAACTCGGCCTGTACTCGCCGTGCCTTTCCAACCCTCTGCGACTGTTTCTGCCTTCATCACCGAACTCTGGAAGCGAATTGTCAAGCTCGGGGTCAAGGTAGAGCCCAACACCCACATTGTCACTCTCCATTTGGACAGCGAGGACGGCGCCATCATTGACGCTGATGACATGCTTGATGCTGTTGTCGACTCGGAGAAAGACAAGCTCTTTGCCACGTTCAAGGAGGGAAATGTCAAGCAGGTAAGTCTCCACTTCACAACGGCAACGACAGGCACTGATGTATCTTGTAGACTAGCTCTACACCCCAACAAGGTCTTGCTATTCGCGTCATCACACCAGAACTGGCCTACAAGCGGGAAGATGTCCGACCAATCCACATCCAGCCGTCTTGCACTATCAGAGAGCTTCATCAGCAAGTTTCAGGTCACCTTGGCCTTCCAGGCACCTTCGACAAGCCGCATCTCGAGAATGAATGCAACTGCACTCTGGCAAAGCAGCTTGCCGATGGCGCCTCTCCTCCCACCAAAGTCACTGTCGTCCATGGCAAGAGCATCGTTCAGCGCCTGGACATCCCAGAGGCCGCGACGGAGACTGTACTCAACGAGATCCTTGGTGCGACTTTCGGCAACGATGTGACAGCCAACAAGAAGATAAACCTCTACGGCGCCGAATTGCATGCGGCCCAGCGCGCATCTAATGTGTCGACCTGTAAGCCTTCAACATGAAACAACATGATTTATGCCATGTCGGAGCCATTTACTGACCTTTGACTCTTTCCCTGACAGACAAGAAGCCACCAGTCGTCGCCGTCTGCTCGAGGCATCGTCACACGCCAACCCAGGCAAAGATAAACTACGAGGACGAGGACTCCACCCTCCGCCGCACGCTTGATCTGCACACTTCCGAGCTTCCAATTAGCCGTGCAAGCTTCGATGCCACATTGGCTGACGCTGGTTTGCAGTCTCTCGCAGAGGACGACGGTACCGTCAGCATCTATGCTGTCAATCGCGGAATCGCCGAATCAACCATCTCCGGCTACAACGGAGGCCACACTTACCGCTACCGACGACACTGGGAGCCAAAAGTCATACAGTCAGATCGCGGAATGGCAGTCTTCCTCTCGACCATGTACGTGGCAACCAAGAAGGTACAAGAGATGGACGAGCAAGGACAAGAGGCCTTCTACCGTGTCTTCCATCTCATGACGCACTTTCCGCCAGCTCTTCGTGCGGTCCAAGTCCTCATTGAGGGAAAGACACCAACCGCCATGGAGAGTGCTGCAATTTCACATGCCCTCTACGAGGTCCTTGCCTCATTCATGCCAGCTGAGATCATCGGACAAGGAACATCCAGAGCTTTTGAAGGCACTCGAGACCTTTTTGGCTTCCTCTTCGACCAGGCGCATTCCACGAGACTTCCTGAGGTCACAGATGATGCCAATCTGCCATACATATCCTCCTTCAACACGATTGACTTGCGCGATCACAAGACGGCGGAGCCTGTGATGCACGCCGTCAACACACAAGCTGGTCTGATGGAGAGGGACCTGATGGACGCTTTGTCTGATGATGGGGTCCTCAGCGGTTCGCATCTGGGCATTGTGGTCGAAGCGGACACCGACGAGACAACAAAGCGGGTTGCCCTATTGTCCGCAGGTGTCATTGGGGAAGTGACGATCTTCTCCACTGCACAATTGATGAGCAAGTATCAAGCCATCTACTCTGATGGCGGAGACGCAGACGTTGTGCTGGATAGAAGTGAGCTGACTGAGCTTCACCACCTCGCCGATCTGGCTGGTCGCTACAAGCTCGGCGCCTACAAGCCTTCGCAATTGGCGGCAACCGTCTCTCCGTGTCTGACCGCTCTCGGTAGGAAGGGCCACTTGGCTGTGTACGTGGGCCTGTTACCATGTTCTGGCCCAGGAGAATCGACGGAAATCTTTCGGCCCAAGCACGGTAGAGAGACTGTCAACGAGAGCACACTCGAGCAGATTATTGAGCCCATCATTGCTGGATATGAGTCCGACGGTAAGTGCGAATGTATCAATCGGTGTCTGATGACTTGGCCTAACAATTCTCCTTAGGCACAGCCGTCTTCGACGTCCATGGTGGATCACTGGTCAAGCGAGCTTCCAACCCAGACGAGATTGTGATGGTCGCCGTCGACTGCAGCAGTTCCATGCGCGAACGCACCGACTTTCTGGAGTTGCAGGACCAAGAGGTCGAGATAAATCAAGTTTCAGAACCAACACCAGAGAGCGTAATCGACCCAGAATTTTACACTCGTACTGGATTCGATGATCTCAAAGAGCAGCTCTCCAAGCACGAATCTTTCGACGACATGACGGCCATCGTCGGCGAAGCCCGTGCTGGTCGTGGGCGTCATGTTGCCAAGGACGTACTTCGCCTCGTGCAAGTGCAGGTTGGTAGAGAGATCATGCAGAAGCACAAGGATCTCCAAGCTCTGCGGACCGTGCCCGGGAGGGGACTGTACCGCGTGAATGCATTGCAGGCCACGCTCAACGACCGCATGGCATTTTGGGCCGGAATGAAGACGCACGAGGAGCCTCTCACCGACTTCTTAACGTATCGAGCCAACGCTGATCGCCAAGTCAGCACAAGCTGGATGTGGACTCCTGGAGATGATGTCCCAACAGCTGGACCTTCCAAGCGCCGCACCCTGCAGTCACTGTCTGAGGAGATCACAGACGTGCCCAATGAGCTGATGTGCCCAGTCTCTCACGCTCTCATGGAATCTGCTGTGAGGGCAAGCGACGGATTCACTTACTCTCGCCAAGGCATTACTCAGTGGTTTGCAATCCGCCTGTCTTCTCCAATGCACGGCCTGGAGCTCAATGGCAGATTACTCGAATCGAACGAAGGCATCTCGCAGGCTGTTGCGCACTGGATTGAAGGTCGCGAGCTTGTGGCTACGGATGGGTCTCCATCGATGACCTTGACGTTCTCTAGCAGAGTTGGTCAATTTCAGCGTAAGGTTCGGTCCTCTTTGACGATGCTGCAGCTGTACCAGCTCGTCTTCCGTGGGCTCAAAGCCCGACACCTGGTATTCGAACTTGCCAAGGGCTCCACGACACTTCGGCCTTCAAACTCATCTCTTGCTACCAAAGGCCTTCGGAACGGGGACGGGATTCTGGCGCGCCTTGCCGACGATGATTCCTTGGCTGTCGCGGGCAGCGGTGCCTCATCAGCCTCCACTTCGGAAGAGCACGCTCTCGTCAAGGTGTACGATTTCGGCCGTGTACTCTGCAGCTATTGGATCCCGCGTACCACCACCAAGAAGATGAATTCTATCCTTTGGAAGTTCTGGCGCGCATATTTCCACAAGTACTTCGCCCTTCCCCACGAGGAGAAGGTCATCTGGAGCGACTTGAACCTCACAGGCGACGGCTTCATGACGGGCTCGCTGTGCCAAGACCCGAATCAACAGCAGCTCTCACGTTACTTGACTCCCCTTCATTGCTTCGGCAAGCTCGTCGATGAGAAAGTCTACCTTGAGGAGGGCGAGGAGCTGGGTCAACTGGGCCAACCGGGCCAACCTCTCGTCTTCAAGGTGATGATCCAGAACTGGCGACCAAATACTGATCGAGACACCCCTCGACTCAGCCGACTTGATGTGCTAAAGCAGATGTTCGATGCCCTCATCAATCGCCTTATTGCATATTCTTTCAAGACCCATGTGGGTCTCGTGACATTCGAATCCAACTGCCGAGTCCACATGACGCCATCGTCGACTCTGGAGAACTTCCGCCGTGCAACCAACAACATGAAAGCCCGGGGCGATACAAAGCTCTGGGATGGTCTTCAGCTTGCCAAGGATCAGCTGCTCGAATACGCAGAGAAGTTCCCAAACGCGAAGAAGCGCATTGTTATTTTGAGTGACGGCATGGATACCAAGTCTACGGCGACCAGCCAAGAAGTCGCCTGGGATCTTTTCCAGAAGGGTGTCATGCTTGACAGCATCTCTCTCGGTGACGAACCGAATTTGGAGCTGAAGACCATTTCCCAGATTCTGGGATGCTACCGTTTCCACCCTACGTCCGTGTCGAATGCTCTCGCTATTTGTGAGCTTGAACCTCTGCTTTCGATAACTCATCGTCCAGAGATTACCGCAACGCAGTCTCTTCCCCGAAATCGTCTGCAGTTCCTCTCGCAGTTCTCCTATTCTCGGTGGCTCACTTCGCCGACTGTTGTCACACCAGACGTGTACCCAGCCAGCAAGCAGCATCCCAACCTACAGGACGAGTTCATCCAGCTCACTGCGGCTTCTGGCAATTCGAGGAGCACGTCGCAGCCAGGTCGTCGATCCAACAAGCGCATTCCTCGCCTCATGAGCGAAATGAAGCGGATTCCCACAGCCGGCTCCCACCCAAAGTACGACATTTACGTCTCGACGAGCGACATTGCCTTCTGGAAAGTGGTAATGGAGGGCCCCGATGATAGCCCCTATGCCGCAGGTACCTTCATGCTCTACCTGTCTGCTGGCGACGACTACCCATACCAGCCACCAGAGGTGCGATTCGTGACCAAGATGATGCATCCGAATATCTCAGCCCACGGCCGTGTGTGTCATAGCCTGCTCACCGGTCGGGACTGGACATCAGATACGTCGATGGCCACGGTTCTCGACACTGTTTTCGGCCTTCTGTTGCAGGCTGAGACGTCCGATCCGGTCAACGTCACCACGACTCTGGGCTACCACCATGACCAAGTCGAGTTCGCTGAGGACGTCCGTGCTCATGCACAGCGCCATGCCTCGAAGACTCGCCAGCAGTGGAAGGAGGAGCTCATCGGCGAAGATGAAAACGAGGAAGAGGATGGAGATTCGCAGATGGAAGACGTTGACAGCGAATTCGCTGAGGATGACCAGAGCGATGGTCACTTTGAGGACGAGGACGAGGATGGAATGGTGTACTAGGCCGTGGATCTGGTTCCGGCGTGTATGAGGAAGCCATTACGGCGGATGTCCCTGCCAAAATTACGATAGAAGGTGCCAGAGTCACTCGATAGCTCTCGAAATTATCTGGCTGCAGGCTTCAGATGTCGCGTAGCTGAAGTTCACATCCTAGTGATAGTTTGATACTTTGCTGACGTGTTTGTTGGCACCCTGGGTTGTATTCGTCTTCAATTGGAAAGAGCTCGTGTTTGGGAAGGTGAGGTCGGCATTCACTGACAAGGGGCCCCTGAATACGGCAGCGGCCCGAACCCAATATTGGGGGATCTCGCTTGAGTGACCAATGGACGCACGAGGATCGACTCGTCGCTGCCTCCTTTCCAGCTCCAATACCATAGCCAGTCCAGCAGCGTGACAGTCTGCATTGAAGACCTCGAACGCATCTCAATCAAGCAGCGAATGCAATCGTCTTGCCGCTCCCAGGCCTTGTGCGGCCCTTTCTGGCTGGCGATGAAAACTTCGAAGAATCCCCGGAAGTTCAGAGCGTTCCATGCGCCGCAAGCTCAACATGAGACATTACAACCGACTCTTGTGATGGGGAATGAGCGTTCAGGAAAACCTTCCCATAGTTCTAGTTGGGGAACGCCGGTTAAAGAGTGGAAGGTCTGGACACAGACGTCGCATTCGCATGTACTTTTCTTCATGGGTGATATCGTGCTGGGCATGGGTCAGCCACAAAATGCTTTGCCCGGAACGGGTTGCAAGACTGCGGCGCCGGCCCCGATGACTTACATGTGGCTTCTCGGTTTCAGTGGAGAAAGTCCTTCGGCATTAATGACACTTTCTTGGATCTTGACCGACACTCATCCATGAGTCAAGTTCAAACTCTGGAAGCTGCTCGCTTTCCACTCCGGATGGATCCCGTGCCATGGTTACTGCTGACTTGAGTTTCAGCCTTTTTCTGATCTAGCAACGAGTGAGAGCGAGGAGATGCAGGAGAAGTCTCGTGTGATGAAGATGATGAAGATGATGAAGGCGAGGAAAAGACGAGACAGGTGGAACAATCACAAACCATGAAGAGTATGTCATTTCCAGTCCATTTACTACAGGTTCGACTGAGAAACCCTTCCCCCAAGAAAGCCAAGTTACTTAGCCTCTTGATAAGGCCTCGAATGAGTTCTAGTTGGATCCACGCTCGAGACGGATTCTCGCCGCCAGCGCAGCAGTCTCTTCATCGGCACAGACCAAAGTCCCAAGAGTCAACTCCTCCCATTCCTCCGGGACAACATCTGCCACCGAACCGTCCTTGTACGTCACATACGACTTCGCGACAAGATAACCACAACATGCTCCCGTTCAGACCGCTGTGCCAAAGCTGCGCGTCTGCTCTTGACGAATGATCGCTGCCAACTCAGCAGTCTCTGCATCAGGGTAGGGCATTCCGTCAAGAGGCAACTCTTCCCATTCCTCAGGAACGACACCTGCTTTCTCTCCGTCTCTTTACGTCACCCGCCACTCTGTGACGAGATTTGGTGGTGGAACGGCCAACTGAGGCCGGAAGATGGGAGAAGTGACGCTCAGCCCCTGACTTGCCGCACGGCGTCGATAGTATGGGAAATTGCCCATAACAGCAGCGTCTTTGAGGGCAGCACCCCAAACACTCTCAAATCTCAGGAAGACCGCGCTGCACTCGGCGCTGCTCGGCCAATACCGTAGAATATCGACTTCTGACTCCGTGAACAGAGCGACCAGAATCCACTCGAATTGCGATAATCCCTCGTCGCCGGCTTTGAGACCATGGGCTCGCTGCTGCAGCTCTCGTTGCTGGTGTTCTGCGATACCCGAGAACATAGGTCGGCGTGGCCGCGGGCCATCATGCTAGGATTCGGTGTTGATGGAGTCCTGTGAGACGAGACTGAGGCTGATTTGGTACAACCCATCTGTCTCTCCGCCGCCAGCGCTGATAGCAGGATGATGCGGCAGATCTCCTGCGAAGCTCGTCTGCATGGCAAGACAGACTTGAGTTCCATCTGGACTCGGTAGTCGGGCCAAGCAATTGGCAAAGACGTAGACGTCGACTTTGCTGATGCCCCACGGAAGGTCTCCGCCATCGTCGTCAGACTCGACCGTCAGGATACATCCGGGGATTTGCGTGCTCATGACGGGCGTGAAGCGGATGGTGACCTTCGACTTGAGGATGGAGCCGCCGACAAAGGCTTGGCCGTTCGAGCGCAGCATCTTGTGGAAGTTCAGTGCGACGATTGCTTTTTCCATGTCGGCTTGGATGGAGACGGCGTCATCGTCATTCTCCGTAGCTTCATTTCGGGCTCTGGCATCTGCGATCTGGTCGGGAGAGTTTCGCGGCGTGATAGCTGGGGATGCCATCTCTGCTGACGATGGACGGGAAGTTGAAGACCGCACCATGGATTGGAAGTTGGGGCTGGCAGAGGAGCGCGAACTTCCTGGTGTTGTGGGCAAGAAGAAGAAGAAAGAAGGAGACGAGAGCGAAAGGTTTGGTGGGGTGGCAAACAACCTTGCCGAGCTTCCATCTCCTTCTTCTTTGAGCTAGTGAATGCCGAACATTCACTCGAGTGGCCCGTGCGTCACCATGACGGCGGCGTGTCTCTACTCCGGCTTGGCTGGCTGACTCTACAACTCCAACACTGCACCAAACTCTCGATACAATATGCAAAGCCTTCTTTGCCGCTCACAATACTCATTGACATTTTCACGGACAAAATGTCAGACAAGATCCTCATCCCAGTCCTCCTCCCACTCAACATACTCGTCGCCCTCCACGACAACAAAGTGCGCCATCTCCTCTCAGACCACAACGCCACCTCCACAGATCTCCACCATCTTTGACGCCGTCGAAGCAGGCGCCAAGTCCGAGAGCGCCAAAGGACAGAAGATCGTCGAGACCCGCTCCAATTCTGCACCCGAGTCCTTCTCGGTCAAAGTCTGGGATTTGGAGGACATCACCGGAGGTGCCAAGATCCCCCAGATCGACGAAAGCACGACTCAGAGACGGCGCGCTCGAGCCGTGGAGAGGGTCTTCGGACGGGAGATGGAGATGCTGCAACTCAGCTGTAATGACAGGTGTTTGTAGAATGGCGATTTCCAGGCCGATGAGCCGAGGGTTGATCGGGTCATGAGGCGGGTGCGTAACAATTATTCTTCAGCACAGATATCCAGGATCAAGCTGACGTGCTGCTTTGCAGTGTGGCGTATTCCCACGTGTGGGCAGGCACATCTCGCTGTACATGGCAGATTCCAAGACGAAATTGTGCTCTGACCTCTAAATCAACGTGACACTGGCGAGAGGGCACACTCGCCGGGATTGAGGAACGAAGTTAAAGGAAATGCAATGAAAGTCACTTGGAGAATCCGAAATACATGTTCATCAAATTCATTGGACCATCTGTCTCCTGGTTCTTCTCTGTCCTATGCGTACACAATCAAAGCCTCGTCATACGCCAGCCATGCCAAAAACATGCCATACCAAAAGAGCTCTCTAGATGCTCTACAATCACACTTGTTCTAGTAAGACAACGCGCAGAACCAGCTGAGCAAGCTTTGTATCCTATCATTCCAACTTCCTCTGTGCTCTTTCTCTACTCGACGGTGACCGACTTGGCCAAGTTACGTGGGAAGTCAACGTTGAGACCCTCAGCAACGGCAAGCCAGTAGGCCATGAGTTGGAGAGGGATGACGTTGAGCAGACCCTGGAGAACGTCGACGGTGTGTGGGACCTCGATCTTGTCGGTCTTCTCGCCAGGGAACTCCTTGTCGCCGGTGTTGCAGATGACAATTGGGCGACCCTTGCGAGCAATGACTTGCTGGTAGGCGTTGAGCGACTTGGCGAAGATGTCGTCGCGGGTGAGGATCATGACGATGGGGAGGTTCTCGTCGACGAGGGCGAGGACACCGTGCTTCAGCTCGCCAGACATGACGGCCTCGCAGTGCAGGTAGGAGATTTCCTTGATCTTGAGGGCACCTATTACGAAGTTAGTATTGCGTAGATAGCATGCGTTGATGGTTGAACTCACCCTCCAAAGCGGTAGCGTGCTGTGCACCACGACCCAGGAGCAGCAAAGACTTCTGATCCTTGAACTTCAAGCACAGGTTCTTGATCTCCTGATCCATCTTGAGGATGGCCTTGAACTGCTCAGAGATCTTGCCGAGACCCTCCATGATCTCCAGTCTCCTCTGTGTCTTGCTGGCGCGATCCTCGGAGAGCGACAGAGCGAACATGATCATGCAGACAAACTGTGAGGTGTAAGCCTTGGTGGAGGCGACACCAATCTCGGGGCCGGCGTTGATGTGAACACCGCAGTGGGTCATGAGCGAAATGCTGGAACCGACCACGTTGACGATACCAACGGTGAGGGCACCGCGCTCCAAGCAGTAGCGCAGAGCCATCAGGGAATCGGCGGTCTCACCAGACTGAGAGACGAACACGCAGGTATCGTCGCGGAAGACTGGGGCCTGACGATCAAGGAAATCAGAAGCCAGCTCAACCGAGATTGGGATCTCAGTGAGCTCCTCGAACGCTCCACGCACAGCCATGCAGGAGTGATATGAGGTACCGCAAGCGATGAATATCAGACGTCTGCAGCGGCGGATCGTGCTGATGTATTGTCTGAGACCACCCAGGGTCACTGTCTTCTCTTCCACGTTCAGACGACCACGCATGGCGTTGACGACCGACTCTGGCTGTTCGAAAATCTCCTTTTGCATGAAGTGGTCGAACTTGCCCTTCATGATCTCCTGCAGCTCGATCTCGAGGGTCTGAATGGCACGGACGTTGCTAGTGCCGTCGCTCTTGGACAGACGGTGGATGTTGAGCTGGCCCTCGTGGATGTGGGCAATGTCGTCGTCCTCGAGGTAGAGCACCTTCTTGGTGTGCTCGATGATGGCGGCTGGGTCGGAGGAGAGGAAGAACTCGGTTGGCTGTGGGACGCCATCGTCTGAGAGGAAAGCTCGCGATTGCGAGCGGTGAAGAAGCGACTTGTCTGGTGGTGCGAGGAGGTTGCCGCCGAGAAGACCTGGGCTCTTCTTGAGGGCGACGTTCTGGCTGGCCTGCTCGGCTGGGAGGACTTCACCACCCTCACCGAACTCAACGTCGACGAAATCGACCTTCATCTTCTTCTGGGTGCGCACACCAACAACCAAAGGCGAACCCTTACGGGCTGCGACCACCTCGCCAGGGAAGCGCACGCTCTTGATGAGAAGACCGAAAGCGCCCTGCAGCTCCTTGATGACAGCCTTGACGAGGGTGGTGAAGTCGATGGTTGGGTGGGCATCGTAGATGTACTTGGCGAGCTTCGCAATCGCCTCAGTATCCGTCTCAGTCTCGAACTTGAAGCCCTTTGTCTCGAGCAGAGCCTTCAGCTCCTTGTAGTTTGTGATGATGCCGTTGTGCACGACCGCGAACTCCCACTTGGGGTCTGAGCGGTGAGGATGGCAGTTAACTCTGCTTGGTGGGCCGTGAGTGGCCCATCGGGTGTGTGCAATACCGGCGTGGTTGTCGAAGACCTTGGTGAGGTCTGGCTGCTCTTGTGCAATCAGCTCCTTGAGCTTGGCGACCTTGCCGACCTCCTTGAACGCGAACACCTCATTCTTCTTGTCGCCGTCGATGGCGAGACCGGCGGAGTCGTAGCCTCTGTACTCAAGGCGGGAAAGGCCTGGAGCGGGCGCTGTCAGCTTCGCGTTTTCACGAGCAGCTCGAGAAGCTGGCACTCACCATTCACGAGCGTGTCGAGGATGTACTTCCTGTCCTTCTCGACGAGGTAGTTGATGTAGCCGAAGATTCCACACATGTTGGCGGTATTGTGGTGTAGCTCAGGTGATGTGGTGAAAGAGTGGGCAGCGGTCGTCCCAAGCGACGGTCGGTGTGAGGGAGGTGATGGGCCGAGCTTCAAATCAAGGGTTCTTGCCAAGAAAACAACGGGAAGGCACGAACGACGGTCGTAAGTTCGTGGGACCTGCTGCTGTCAACAATGAGCGCAGGTGTGAGAAGGCCGTGGAGTCGTTGTGGTTATTAGCGAGTGCGTGGATAGGGGAAAGAGAGGTGAATGATGACGGAAAACAGGCGAAGAGCTAGGTATGTTTTATAACAGGGCAACACCGCCAAGCACGCGTGGGCGTGTCGGATTCCTGGTGGCCACCCAATGACTAGCCTTCTCGTTTCAGCCTCCGCCCCTGATTATTCTTCTCCCGGCGTACAACGTGGCCGGTTGCAGCACCCAGCCTTTGTTTAGACACCTCAATAGCACTTGTTCTGCTGCGGTTCCCTTCGTTAACGCTTGCGCCGCATATGGACGGCCACGAGCTTGTACTCGCTCGGAGCTAGTGATGCAAGGTACACTCAATGTTCTATTTTCGTGGCCTTAGTAACCAAAGAGCCAATCCGCTTCCAGGACGATTTGGCCACTGCTGGCACCCCGAACACCCGAATAACTTCGTGCGCACCTTCTTCGTGTTTCTCGTGCCAGTGGCACTTTCCTGCTCGGCACACGGTGTGGCGACATATCGGGAGCAGACACCCATGATATCACAGACTGATCTCGGCGTGCGGTCAAGCGGCGGCCTCACCACACCGACATTGATGGAATCAGGGCGACTGCAGTGATCAAACTCTGTGCTGGAAGCTCACCGACGCTGCGGCCTCACATCGCCCTCTCTCCGCGAACGGCATGTGCTGAGAAGCGAGAGGAACGTGGCCGTCAGCCTGGGCTCAGTAATCCTGCGAGTTGGAGGTCAGTTGCTATCTTCGTGGCTGTGCAGGTGCCAATGGCGGAGCGAAAGGCGTGAGCTAGTAAATCATGTCAAAGCTTCCACGGGCTAATAACTGGTACCGGCAGCGTAAGCCCAGAGATCAAGGTCGTTTATAGGGTTGCGAGTCGTTCGTCGCTCGCCCAGGCTGGAAACCTCGTCCGCTCGCCGCTCGCCATTCGCGAGAGACCGCAGTGGGGGCCATGGGGGCCATGGGGGCCAACACCACCTCACAACGTTCGCAACACTGCTTTGACTGTCGTCTGCATGCTGGACATGGCACCAGTTCGGTCTGTGAAGAGCCGCGACTTCCAGCAAAGTTCGAAGAATCGTACAACTTCTGCAGTGGGAAGCCTGACGCGGATCTCGGATGAAGACTAAACTGCTCTGCGTAGTCCGATGCCGTCTACACATCCAAGTGATCGCCCAAGGAAAGTAACCTCTCCCATGGTCCACTCGCACTTGATTCACCTCGTATCGCCGAACTCTCGCATACACGCATACACGTCAACCAGGTATATAACCCGGCATGCCAAGCCAGAATGTTCCTTCTCGGCATACTCTATCTCGACCTCACCCCATCATCATGTATACCAGCATCCTCCTTTCTACCCTAACAGCAGCCGCATCAGGCGCATCTCTACCCACAGGCGCAATCTCCTTCGCCCTCGTCCGAAAAGGAGACTACTCCGCTTACCTTACCAAACTCAAGGTCGGCACGCCGCCGCAGGAAGAATATCTGCTTGTGGACACGGGCAGCGGAACTATCAGTTTCGAGAATCCCAACAACAACGTCTGTTCGCTGGAGTCAAAGCCTTGTGCGGAATATGGGACGTTCGACAATACTTCCTCGTCGTATGTGTGCCCTCTGTCTTCTTGCAAATAGTCTTGATCTGATGTTGAATGCGATGGTGGCAGGACATGCCATTGGATCAGCAACGACTTCGGCGACGGACTGATCGATTTCGGAAGCGGCTCTGTCTTGCAGGATATCGTGCAGATTGGAGACCAGAACGTCGGTCCTTTGCAATTTGGTTATCTCGATGATTACGGGTTTGGCGTTGAGCAGGTCGCCGTGCCGACTGCTACGATTCTGGGTAAGTCACTCTCGTAGAACCATCATGTGAGTTGCTGAAGGTATCAGGGCTCGCCCTTCTGTGCAACAAGTTCGACGACAGCTGTTACCAGTCCGGATACTACCTCGTCCCCGAGCTGTACGAGAAGAAGAAGATCAACCGGCGGAGCGTCAGCATTTATCTCGGTCCAGAAGCGCCCACCGTCAACAATTCTGAGGTAATCCTCGGCAGTGCATACGACAAGGCGAAGCAGGGGAGCACGCCGTTCAAGTTGCCCATGGCATATTTCAACTCCGAGACGAATAGCGTCAACGCTTCAGCCATCTCGTCCACGATCAATGGCGATGTGACGAGGCTGCCGTTGAATCCATTCAACACGACGCTCATCGATACTGGCAACCCACTGGTGAGCAATACCCTCAATGTCCTCAAGATGAAAACTAACACAAGCCCAGTTAACAATCCCCGAGCCACTATGGAGCCAAGTCATGGCATCCCTCGGCAACCCCAACGAAACCCACACCTCCCACGTTGGCGGCATCTACGTGGATTGCAAGTATCGCGAGCTCCCCAACACCGAAAAGATCAGCTACGAATTCGGCGGAAACCCAGACAACAGAATCGACGTGCCCCTCTCGCAGCTCGTCATCGATTTCAACAACGGCACCTGCGGCGCGGATATCTCGAATGGCTACGAGATTTCCAATGGTATTGGGGTTTTGGGCGACCCGTTCATTCGGCAGACGTATCTGACGTTCGACTTCGAGGATTTCACTGTGACGATGGCGCAGGCGAGGTTTACGTCGGATCGGGATGTTGTTCCTTTTGGCAATTAGGGCGTGTCAAGTATCTCGAGGCCGATGTCTTGGATTTGCTCTCTTGAGTCGTCAATAATGCTTGCAAGGACTCCGAAGCCATGAGGTGAAGTTGTCGCTCTGATGCTCCTTCCTCGTTGCTGTGGTGACGTCACGCTAAATTAGAGTTTCGCTTGTCGCGTCTTCCGACTAGGGTTAATACTATACCTAGAGTTCTATATAGCTATATTACCTAGAGCAATATAATTAATATTAATAAGCTAGAATTTAGATTAGAAAGAAACGCTTTTTATATTTAATTTAAATATTTACTAACTATATTAAGCTAAAACTACTCTATAGAGTTTATATAGGTATTAAATATAGTAGAAGTAACTAAATTAATAAACAATAGTAGGAACTAACCTAGTTATAATTATATTAGTTAGTTATAGGAAGTAGGAGAACTAAAGTAA
>NW_022987013.1:25297-31407 GCF_010093935.1 Zasmidium cellare ATCC 36951 | reverse complement strand
TTTCCTTAGACGTGTCTTCTCCTTCCTCTCCTTAAGGTAACTCCGCAATCTTAGGTAACTCTGCCTCTGTATTAGGCGGAGTCTAGTCTAATAGATTCGGATTCGGTTCTTTGTTATTAAAGCAAGACTCGTCTACTATCTCTTCCTCGCTTCGTCTAAGGGTAGTATTTTCTCTAGCTAAGCTCCCTCGGGATCTTCGTAGGAAGAAGTTAGCTCCTATCTTAGAAGAGTAGTATATCGTATATAAGTCGTCGTAGTAGAAACGCTAGTGAAGGCTTCTATACCCAAGACGAGACTCGTGCTCTGTCTCTTAGCTAACTCGCCGCTGGATTATATTAAACTGTCGTGATCCTTAAGACATTCTTATAGCGTAGTCCACCTAATCTTCGTCGGTATAGTCGGGCGGCGGTGTGTCGCCCCGACTACTTTTACTCTAGTCTATAGTAGAGTAGCGTATGTCGCGGGCTACTACCTCGCGATCTTGCGCGCCGAGAGCGTTACGGAGCTAAGTTACGACGGCGAGCTATTATTAAGTTTTCTTGTAGTAGCTAGCCCGTAACTCCTCGTAGACCCTTACGTCTTCGCGGGTCTAGTAGCGGCTCTCTCTGATTTCGTCTAACTGGATATTAATAGCCTTTAGCTCGTTATACAGTTGGACCTTGTAGTGCTTAAGTACGTTAACGAGATTCTCCGTTTCGGTAGGTTGCCGTTGTTGTATTATATTAAATTCCGCTCGTTACACCTTGTTCTTCGAGCGGCATTCCCTTACTATATAGCCTAGTTTGCCGTATCTATAGTATATTAGTATTTTAGATCCTTTAGAACCTCCTAGGTTCCCTCGTTTCCTGTTCGTGCCCTTAACCTTACGTCCCTTCTGCGTAGTATTAAACTTATAGTCCATAGTATCGGGGTCGCGCCTAGCGGGTTTGTTACTGTAAGAGCCGTAGCTCCGATTGTTATTTAGAACATAGCCTGCTTTTCCGGCGGTCTTGGAGTCGTATCGGCGCTCTAAGGCTCTCTCGTAGAGCTTGTCGTCAAGGTCAATAGTAACCCTAACTAATTCTCCTAGGTTGTTAATAGATCTCCTATTACGTATAAGCTTATCTTTCACCGATTCCTTAAGTCCTCGGCGGTACATAACTTGTAGAGCTTTATCGTCCTAGTCCGTAAGTTAAGCGTATTCCTAGAACTTAGCGGCGTACTCGGCAGTGGATGTCTTCTAAGTCATGTGTTAAATAACCCTAGTAGCGGTAGCTACTTCGTTAGATTGTCTAAAGAGTCTCCTTATAGTAAGCTTTAGGGCTTAGTACGAGTAGAAGACTCCTTCGGTATTATCGGTTCCGTTACTATCGAGGTACGTACGGAGAAATAGTTTAACCTAGTGCTAGGCCCTTCCTCTTATAAAGGTAGTCGCGAAAACTAGTTTGAGGTTCTCGGCTATAGGGTTGAACATGAAGTACATATCTATCTAGTTAACCTATAGGTCGAACTTGTCGCGATCTCTATAGAAGTAGTCGGGCTTGCCGACCTTAAGGTTGTCGTGTCTAGTATAGTTAGCTAAAGAGTTGATAGTATCGTTAGCGGTCCTTCGGGCGGTTCCTACCTTAGAGGGGGCGGGGGTTCCCCTCGTACTAGATCGATCTCCTATCGTAGAGGGCGTTTAAAGCTGTTAGGATCGGTTCGTTAATCCTAGAATCTTACTTAGCACGGGTGCTGAGCTCAAGTCCTTAGTTAGAGCTCGTTAAGGGGAGAGAGTCGATAGACTACTAAGATAATCTAGAGGCAGAGGTTCAGGTGTTTTGTTAAACTAAACAGTAAGATTAAACAGTAAGTTGAACGCTATTGTACAAACTACAATGTCGTTCCTATATACAAAAGGAAAAGCGCGAAGAGCGCTGTAGGCGCAAAGAGCGCTAGTCGCTAAGGCCGCGAAGGGCGTTCGTTACGCGCATGTGTCTCGAAGGATAAGCGCTAGCTTTAGTGCCTAAGGCTATGCTAAGCTGCGCGCTTCAAACTTCGATCCGTAACACTATCCCCCTTCTAGCTTAGCTTCGTCCTCGAAGCTAGTTTATAAGTCGGGCCGACCCCGCCTAGTTGACGTCGTGTTATAGCTAAAGATACCTCGTCGTCCTCCTCCTACCTCTTCTCGACGCGACGAACTTAGCGAGTCGATTAACGCCTTCCGAGGAATAATGCTAACGCCGTGTTCTAGTTATC
Organism: Zasmidium cellare ATCC 36951; assembly: GCF_010093935.1. Lineage (NCBI taxonomy): Eukaryota > Fungi > Ascomycota > Dothideomycetes > Mycosphaerellales > Mycosphaerellaceae > Zasmidium > Zasmidium cellare. The sequence continues at coordinate 29,190 of NW_022987013.1, read as the reverse complement.
GTCGCGTAGACACGCGGTGCCTTGTCGACGTTCGTTCTAGTCGCTACAAAAGATACAAGGACAACTATTACAAGTATAACCTCCGGGTCACCTTTTCGGAGTTCGAGCGGTTAGCGAAGTAGAGAGACAGTATCTATAAGAAAGTAGAGGAAGCCGAGGATAAGTTAGAGGATATAGAGAGGGAGGCGGCCGAAATAATTAAGGCCGCGTACGAGAAAGTCCGTTAGGCACGGGCGAAAGCCCGGCGGCTACGTAAGCAAGCCCGGTTCGCTAGTTCTAAGGAAGATAATATATATAGTCGGGAGCTTACAGGTATCGAGGAGGTCGAGCGGCTGGAGCAGCCCCCGGAGCCTACTAACTTGTCGCTTAATACTTCGCTCGAGTAGCTCTTAGCGAGCGGCGAGTTGCTCGACTTTCCTCTAGACGAGGGGATCGGTTCTAAAGCCCTCGAGGCGTCGCCGATAGCTTAGGGCCTAATAACGGGTTCCGTTTTTCCTAGTGAAACTGCCGTAGGAGTTAGTAGTAGTTCGTAAGGTGTTTCTTTAGTTCCTAGGTATTTTCCGAGTCCGGGTATCCTCTCCACTTAATGAGGTATTTCTAACCCTTTCGTTCTAGGATCCTTTCGACTTCGAAGGTGTCTTCTTCTTCCGGCTAGAAGTAGAACGTCGTTTAGTAAGGTGTTTCGGGGTCTACTAGTTTAAGTAAGGATACGTAGAACACAGGGTGTATTCGGGCGTCGGGTAGTAGTTAGAGTCGGTAGTTAACTAGTCCTCGTTGTTCGTTAATCAAAAATGGTCCGACTTTAACCTAGTCCAATTTCCTAGTCTTTCTTCTCGTCTTCAAGTTTTTTGTATAAAGATAGACCTTATCCCCCTTTTTAAGGTAAGGTGCCATTTTGCGTTTAGCATTTCGAGGTCTAGTAAGAGCTTCTTAGGATTATATAATTCGTTTCCCGAGATAGTCGTAGAGTCCTCGTAGGTCCTAGGTAGCAACTATTACGGCTTGTGCCTAGGGATAACCCTTTTCTTCTCCGAACAGGTTAGGCTACTTTCCAAAATTGCTAAAGAATAGGCTTACACCTGTTATATCGGAGATCTAATTGTTTAGTACAAGTTGTGCTATAGGCAGCAGCGATGCCTAATTGTCTTGTACGTAGTTAATATAGTGTCGTAAGTATTGTTCTAGGGTTTGATTTATCCGCTCGGTTTGTCTATCGGTTTCTAGGTAGTATACTGTCGAGAGCTTGTGTTTAATACTAATCGTAGCAACTAAGGTTTTCTAGTAGTTGGACGTAAAGAGCTTGTCTCTATCGGTGATAAAGACCTTTAGGAATCCGTAATGTCGTACTAGTCGGTCTAGAACAACGTGTCCGAGCTGTTCTACAGTGTATGTTTCTGTTCCGGGAATAAAGTGTGTATATTTTGTTAAACGGTCGACCATGACTAGTATTATGTCGTATTCTTAGCCTGTAGCCTTGTCCTTTGAGGTAGGGAGCTTAGTTATAAAGTCTATCGTAACCTTATCCTATAGTGCAGTCGTAGGAGTTCGGAACTATATATGTCCATACCTAGCGTGTCTTGAAGCCTTGTTTTGTTAGCACCTAGTGCACTTCTTAATATAGGTAAGCACTTTTCGTCTTATCTGTAGGAATAAGAAGCTTCGCTAGATTAGTTCTATAGTTTTTGTTGTTCCTAGATAACTATATAGCTCGCTGTCGTGATGTTGTCGTATACATTCTTCCTCTCGTTCCTTAGGAACCTAGTACTTTCCTTGTAATATAGGAAACTGTTCTTCCTCGTCCTGAAGAACACGCACAATATTATTAAACTCGTTTAAGTTAGTACTTAAGCTTCCGTCCTAGTTTGTTTTTAGGATCTGTTATTACACTAGTTCCTTTCCTTCTATGTAGTTACTTCTTCGGCTTAGCGCGTCGGCCCTACCGTTGTCCTTTCCTAGGGTATAGCGGATTTCGAACTTGTATTAACCGAGCAGTTCCGACTAGCGGGACTGTCTTCGTGTTAGCACTTTCGTCGTAGTGAAGTACGTTAGATTCTTATAATTAGTAAGGATCGTTAGTTTAGGCGAACCCTCCGCGTATATTCTTTAGTGTATTAGAGATACGATAATAGCGAGAAGTTCCTTGTTATAGATGTCGTAGTTCTGTTCCGCGGGAGTTATCTTTCTTAAGTAGTAGGCTACTAGGTGTCGTTTCCTATTATGCTCCTACGTGAGGTATGCTCCTATAGCTATATCTGATATATCTGTTTCGAGGAAGACCGGCAGTTTTCCGTCGAACAGCTTTAGTATAGGGGTAGAAACATATATATCGATTATTTTCTAGAATACTTCCTAGTGTTTTCGTTCCTACTTCTACTTAGTGTCCTTCTTAGTAAGGTCTAATAGTGTCGAAGACGTCGCTAAATAGTTCTAGATAAACTTTCTGTTATAGTTCGCTAGTCCTAGGAATACCTACACGTCCTTAACGTATTTTGGAGTTAGCTATTCCCTAAGTAATACGATCTTGTCCGGATCGATCGTTATTCCTGTTAGGCTAATAATGAAGCCTAGGAACTTGACTCGTTATTTGTAGAATTCGCATTTTTCGGGGGCTGTACGAAAGCCTACCCGCGTAAGTCGTTCGAACACGTCTTGTACCTGCTTAATATAAGTCTCGAGGGAACCCTTAGTATATACAAGTATATCGTCTATATAGGCGATTACTGTAACGTCTAGGAGATCTCTAAGGATACTGTTAACTATGTCTTAGCAAGATACTAGCGCGTTAGTCAGCCCCATGGGCATGACTAAGAACTTATAGAGTCCGTATCGTGTTCGGAATGCTGTTTTCCATTCTTCCCCTAGTGCTATGCGTATAGTATAGAAGGCGTCTCGTAAGTCGATCTTCGTGTACTAATATGACCTAGTAAGTCTATTTTGTAGTTCTTCGATATTCGGTAGCGGATATCGGTTCTTAATAGTTATCTCGTTAAGACCTCTATAGTCTATAACTATCCTCTTTTTCCCGTTAGGTTTCGGAACGAACATAGTTAGTGCCCCGGCACTAGATGTCGACTTCCTAATCTAGCCCTTTCCGAGTATTATTTTTAACTATCTATCTTCCTCTTAAAGTTCTTCCTAGGATTTCTTGTATAAGGCTCTAAATAGGGGCTCCTTTTTAGGTATAAGCTTAATTCGGTAGTCCTATTCCTAATATTTAGGTAGGGTACTAGGTCCCGTGTCCTCTTTAAAGAGCTTCGACTACTTCCGATACTCTTTAGGGATACCTAGGGCGTTACCCCCTAGCTTCCTAGATAGTGCGTTAGTTCTATCTATACTCGTAACTTATTAACCTACCGAGCTAGTAATGTCCGTTCGAGGTGAATCTAGTTCTCTAGTTCGTTTCGGCGCAAGCTGTAACTCGTTTAGCTGTCTTGCCTCATCTACTAGAGGACTCTGCCTCTACGTAGGGTAAATATCGATAACGTAATCGCATTTCTCAAACTTGAGTACTCCTACCTACTAATCGATAACAGGGTTGTACTTTCTTAACTAAAGTATACCTAGAACTATGTCGTGACTAGCTAAGTCGAAGACGTCTAGGACAATTTCCTCGTAGTGCCGTTAGATAGCAAGTAGTAACGGAATCGTCTCTCGTTCTACCTTAGGTAGGGGCGAGCTATCTACTACGAGATACTCGTATACCTCCCGTTTCCGACAAGTAGCTAACTTGTACTGATCGATAAATTCTTTAGAGGCAAAGTTCCCGCTCGCTCCTAAATCTATTATCGCGGTCGTGCGGTGTCCGTTTATGTTAATTTAGGTCCTAAAGACTAGTAATGCTTGAGCGCTTTATATGTTAAGGAACTCCCTTTAGACGCTTATTCCTAGGGAGT
>NW_022987013.1:0-25197 GCF_010093935.1 Zasmidium cellare ATCC 36951 | reverse complement strand
TCCTTCTAATAATACTTTCTCTAAACTAGGACCTTCTTAGAAGAGCCTATAACCTTAGGTATTAGTTATAATCCTTATAATCTTAATAAGTCCTTCTAGGGCTAAAATATATCCTTATCTTCTAGGGATATAATATATAGGGCTTTAACTTATATTACCTTCCTTTTCTACTTCTCTTTTAAAGTCTAATAGATGTAGGAATAACCTATACTACTAGAATCCTTAAAGTAGTTAGACTACTAACCTAGGCTTATAACCTATTAAGCTAAGACTACTCTATAGGGTTTATATAGGTGTTAAATATAGTAGAAGTAACTAAATTAATAAATAATAGTAGGAACTAACTTAGTTATAATTATATTAGTTAGTTATAGGAAGTAGAAGAACTAAAGTAAGATAAGCTCCTCTTAGTTACGTAACTCTTAGTATTTATACTTTAGGTATCTATTCTAGCCTGCCTATCTAGACTATACTATTTAATAAACTAGGCTATTACCTCTATTTACTAGAGAACGAAGATTCTTAATTAAATATATACCTCTAATATAGTATTAGGATCGGTTTACTAATCCTAGAATCTTACTTAGTATAGATACTAAGCTTAAGTCCTTAGTTAGAGCTCGTTAAAGGGAGAGAGTCGGTAGACTACTAAGATAATTTTAAGATAGAGGTTCGGGTATAATTATAAACTAAATAGTAAGATTAAATAGTAAGTTAAACGCTATTGTAACAAGCGTAATATCGTTCCTATATACTAAGGAGATTCGTCCTAATCTATGTACTTAGTATACTTAGTTACTCTATTTACTCTACTACTTAGTTAGAGCGTAAGCCTCGACTAAGCGGTCGAGGCGGCTAAGTTACGTAGTACTTAGTTACTAAGTCGTGCACGGTTCCTAGCGCGTTAGAACCGTAACACCCGGCTTTTATATAATTGCCTAAAAAGCAAGGAGCTAGGACTTCCTCTAAATCCTAGAGTTTAGCTCTACCTTCTTACTAGCCTCCTATACAACATATATACGAGACGTATAGGATACGTATACTTAGAGAAACGGCGCCCTCGAAAATTGCCTAACCTAGAGCTAAAATTCGACTACTAATACTCCTAGATATTTCCCCCCTTATAATTCGCCTACAATTCGAACATCCCATGACCCATTTCAATCCGTTACGAGATCCACCTCAACATGCTTTGAGGCCTTCCCTGTTCGGCTACGCCTCACTTGTCTCGGGTCCGATGGTCTTCGTGCTTGACTGCAATGAATACGTCAGGCTTTACAACAATCACTGCTATGGTATCTACTCAGCGCATGTTCCTGGGACAATACGCTGGAACAGAGGTGGGATGGCTAAAGCGAGACGAGTCGCCGCAGGATGCCTGTACACAAATCCATACTGTTTCAACGGTCCTCTACCCTAGTAAACTCCTCTTACTACCTACTAGCCTCAATCATACTCTGCGAGAGCTGCGTATCAGCGTAGACTCGTACCTAGTACAGTTAGCCTTATTATTTTTAGTATTCTTTGCTGGATGTTCTTACTTGCACAACAATGCCTTGCTCATTGAAGCGCATGATCCAACAGTACTTCTGAGGATATGGCGTGCCTACAAGTGATTAGTGCCATCCGTTTGCATATCATGTACATGCAACCGGCCTTACCAGTCTTGCTAACGGCGTCAAGAGCCTCCATCTCAACGGCAGCCCAAGCTTGATCTCCACCACCAATGACATGTACGAGCTTGAACTTCAGCGGAGATGCAAGCGCCTCATTTGTCCCTCCCAAGGCGATCTTCCTCCATTGATCTTAGCAATTGTTAGCTCGCTGATCAAGCAGTGCAACTACGGCTTGCTACCAAGTGAAGTGAAGTGGCCTGACCCGCTAGATGACCCTGGTGAAAAAGTCAGCCATCTGAAACGCCAAGCAGAGCCAACTGCGCCTATGCTGCAAATATGGCGCGCACTGGCTGCGAGCGTACCAGGGACATCCCAAGTCACATCATGTGCTACACGGTCGTAAAACGGCTGGAAATCATCCGTAGACAAGTGCCGCATCAACTGCTTGATTTCGCTTTCGGTCGGGTATGGGGCCATGTTGTGTTAATGGAAACAGGAACTTCTTGCAAGCAAAAGGCTTAGAAAAGGCACAAAAAGCCGAGAGAGAGACGAGTAGCTTTGGCACTAACTGAGTGCCCTGAATGCCCAAAAACTTGAAGACTTATGGATGCTGATAATACGATATTCACGCCAATAGATATACCCCAGGCGCATCGTGCTTCATTTTACGGAGGTAAATTCCGTACAACCTCCGCTAAAAAGGATGAGAATCCGCAAACACGGCTGAAGCTTGTTACATATCTCCGCAATTGCTGCACCCAAATTTTTTGGAGAACGACAAGATGTCAAATCTTATATCATAAGTCCGTCTCTCGCGTTGCATGACGCATGTCTAAGGAAAGGATGGTAACATGAACGTGTCATGTGTTGAACTCTCTTGCTGGCTGCAAGAGCGAGTCTCGGTGAGGTAGTGACGGTGCGTTGCCCCTTGCTTTCATTTTGAACAAGCTCGCAGGAATATTTCTGCAAGAGGTACGATACTCACTGTAGCAACGCTTTTGCTCTTACCTACCTCCCAAGTCAGGCGCTAGCAGCAAAAGGGGCTGGGTTACTACTTTAGGCAAAGCCGAAAGCCCTCTCAAGCCTGACATCAAGCCTGAGGCAGCAAGGACCGGAGGTAGGCTCTTCCAAACAGGGACCCCTAATCCAATCTTCTTGCTTTCGGCGACTGCGATCGGAGTATCGGCACCCCATCATGAACGACAAGCGTTTCAGTGGCAGCGTCTCGATGTTAGTGAGTTCTTCCGTTCCGAGCGTCGAGGCGGAATCAGTTTCCGATTGAATTCCGACCTTGCATACATCATTGCTTGATACACCGACACTCGGTGCATCAATATACTGTCGGATACGGGCGGCAGGCCACACGTACGTGACGTACCATGATGGATGGAGACCGCAGTAAAGCGCAAGGCAACAGCGGGATCTCGAGAACGAGCTGGCCATCTAATCGCAGGGAATATATATGTTGCAGTTGCAGTTTCCATTGTGCAGCTCAATCACGCCTGTTTCTTAACCTCTGATCTCTTTACGCAACCAATAGGTTCAAGTGTTTTTCGTTGCAGCAAGCCTAATCAAAGCTCAGTGACCATGTCCGAAATCGTTGACGGCGTTGAAAGGTACCCTGCCACGGGCAAGAAAGTGCTAGTCGTAGGCGCAGGAAATGGAGGTCTCCAGGCAGCATTGGAGTGTTGGCGCAAGGGGTTTGATGTTGAGCTACTGGAGAAGCAGGACCGCATTTCGCCTCTCGGCGACTTCTTCGCCGTCAGTCCACCGGGCGTCGCGACTCTGAAGTACTATCCGACCATGAAGGCCGATTACGAGAAGCACTCGTCCAAGGGCAAACTGAAGACTCTAGGACCAGACGGTACCAAGCTTTGGGAGGGCGAGTGGGAATGGGCACTTCCTGGTGCTCCACATGCTGCTCCAGACATAGACATGTGCTTTGCTATTCGGAGGCCAGTGTTCACAACTATGCAAGTGGACCAGCTGACTCGACTCGGCATTCCAATACACTTTGGTGCAGACGTCGTCCACGCGGAAGAGAAGGAAGACGGCTCCGCTGCTATAGTAACCACAAAGGCCGGCGAAAAGTACACTGCAGATGTTTGCATTGCAGCAGATGGTGGGGATTTTTTAGCTTCTCTTGTATGCTGTTGAACTTGACGCTAACTTATGCTAGGAGTGCACTCTGGTTTCTATCGAAGTCGGAAGGACACAGTCAATGTCGGCGACAGTGGATATGCGATTTCGCGTGTTGCGTTCCCCGTGGACGCAATCAAGCCAGGCTCCTTAGCAGAGAACGTCGTCAAAGATGGAACCCAATTCCGTACCTACTGTGGTCACGAAGTCCATATGGTATGTGAGAAGAAATCCACTCCACTCCATCTCCCTTGTTCTAAATCGTTTTCGGCTAATGCGTCACTCCAGAGTATCATGGTATGCGACGGCTATATATCGCCGGCTTTGACACATAGAGCAACAGATAGCTCGAAGGAGTCGTGGCACAACCTCAAAGAGCCCGATTATCTGGTTCAGAAATTGTCTGAAGTCCACCCAGAGTTCGATCCGGAAGCTCTCGATGTCCTTCACCAAACGCCAGAGCGGACAGTGGACTGGCGACTCATGTGGCGCGATGGATCGGAACGGTGGACGTCGGAACACGGCCGTATTATTGCACTTGGAGATGCTGCTCACTCCTTTTTCCCAACATCCGCGAACGGTGTAGTCCAGGCCCTTGAGGATGGCCTCTCGCTGGGCGAATGTCTTCGTCTGGGTCAAAAGGACATAGGCTGGGCCACAAAAGTGCACAACAAGTTAAGGTACGAAACCTGACCCCGATGATTTACGAAAACCCGTCCTTTAATGACTTTCTGTGTAGATTCCAACGCACTTCGATTCTTCAGAGAACTGGGTAAGCATTGCAAACGTAAAAGTGACAGCTAGTACACTAAATCAAGGTACAACAGATTTGTCAATCGCGAAGAGATGCACCACGTCAATCCTGAAGCTATTCTAAAAGGCGAAGAGAGAGGCGAAGTCGGTCACTACCGTCAAGGTAAATGGGCATGGGGTCACAACGCAGAGTTGTACGCAAGAGACAACTACGAAAAATGCTTGGACTCCCTCAAGAATGGGGGTGCATTTGAGAACACAAACCTCCCACCAGGACATGTTTACAAGCCCTGGAATCTCGAGTCTGAGCTCGAGCGAATGGCGAGTGGCAGACGGTCAAGCCTGAAAGAGAACGGCGATTGGGGCTCTTGATCTTGTGAAATGTAGCTATCGATAGTGCGTTTACGTCCACCGAAGAAGACCTCTCGTTCGATGGTCCTACTATGATGAAGATTCTGATGCCAACTTCTCCCATGTATCTGGTCAAATGTTTCGTTTTCTATACGATCCAACGGGACAGAGTGCGCTCGATGGAGCTGATCCATGTCATGTCGTCTCTGGAATCGTAGTCTCTATTCCGGCGTGCTGTGAATGTCAATTGATGCGCGCTGCTTACGCATTATCTATCAAGCGCAACGCATTGTAAGCACGTACGCGTGCTCCTACGGACATATGGACCTTGGGTTGTTCTTCCATGCGAAACTTACCCTCTCGTACTACGACTACACTAGCAGCAATGTCTCAAGATCTTTACGCAGCTCTCCGGCGAACGGTTGACGCGGTGGTGGCCGCATACTCGAGCCCCGAACCATGGAATCCGGACCAGATCTGGGCAACCCGTACAGATGACTGCCTACACTACATCCATCCCGTCGAGGCGATTCCTCAAGATTTCCGAGTGGCGATCGACAAGGACCATCATATCCAATCTTTGAAATTCCTCGGCCCAGTGCTTGAAAGCTTTGAGCTGGACCTTAAAGATGCCGTGATCGATGTCAGGACCAGAACGACTGTCATAAGGCTCACCGCCAAGTACGATCTACTAGCTGTGGGCAACGAGGGACCAGATCATGGACTGACGACAGATTTCATGTGGCTGATGGAAATGGATGAGGAAGGGAAGAGGATCAAGAGGGTGGAAGAGTTTCTTGACCAGTCCTCATTTCTAGCGGTGGTAATAGAGAGGGCTACAAAGTATGCTGAGAGCAAACAATAGACGAAGAGACTGGTAAAGCTTCGAAATGATGGCGATAGATTGGACGGGGGCTGGAGCAAGATTGTTATAGTGAAGTCTTTGCCTTCAATCTTCTTCTCATTAATCGATGACTCGCGTTAGAGGAGCACTGGATACACCGCGTCCTTCAAGGACTCGAGCATCAACAACTTCTAGAATAGGCAGCTCTTGCAGTCTTTCAATGATGTGATGCATTGTTGGCAGAGCTTGCCAGTCCAACTTGTCAAGATGAACAGTAGCATCTCTTGCTTTCCACATCCTATCGATGATGGGTTTGCACGACTTGTCGACCGAGGGTATGAGTACCGGATAATCGGCATCAGGTGGCTGAGCTGGCTCATCTGACCTCTTTCCCACGCGAGGCATAACTTTATAGCAAAGCACACCGTCTTCAGCTTTTGCCGCACTTGGTGCCTCCTCAGGCAGGTCAAGCTCCTTGAGTCCCGTCCAGGCGAAGTTTCCCCAGACTGCCCCTTGCCAGCTGGCGTTGGCGCTGAGGCTTTCTGCCCGTCTGTGTACATCGATGGATGCGAAAAGTTTCGCCATGCCAAGCTCCTCTCTGCCAGACAAGATTGGATCAGCCAGGGACTCGAACAAAACCGGAATATATGTGCCCGTGAGGACCTCGCCACTGGAACTGACATGTTCCACACCATGAATGTAGAATCCCAACAAATGGTATCCACCTCCGCCGAGCCAATCCAGATTCGAAAAGGTATGCTGCATAAAGGAAGCGTATGCGACTGTGCCCGCAGTCCCAAAACGAAAGTTCCTTCGATCGAGTGGTAGAAGATTTGGAAGCAATGACCGCTCTGTTTTGAAACGAACAATGGCGGACCTGAACGACGAGTGCTGAGCTGTGAAACCGTCTCCGTTGTGACGTTGTCGAGGGCCTGGCAAGGGCCCGAAATCAACCGGCATGCGCCAGTAAAGATCTGGCCTGAGTGACCATTTGTACGACCTCAAACGCTGGACCGTATGGTCGTACTCGTTGTGCGAGAAGAACTTTGACAGGTACGGCTTTATCCCGACGTCGCTTGGTGTCATTCCAAGGGAAAAGTCGAATGAGAACTCTTGCATCTCGGTTACTCGATCTTGTCGTATGCTGCCGTACAGTTGCAGTCGATCCGGTATGTCATTCCGTGAATCCAGGTCCGACAAAACGACTGCGAGGGCGGCCGCATCCTCGATTGCGTGACTAGTATCAAGGCCTAGAAGCGGTACAATAGGACAGGAAGCTCCTCCGACAAGTGCCCAGGATGTTCCTGTATGGGTGAAAAGGGGGATGGTCCTTGAGAGTTGTTCACGCTTTACGCTTGACCCAGCCATGTCCATAATGTCCGTCCGTTGTTCCGACGCTTCTGTGCGTTTTGAGCGCTCGGGCAGGTCAAAACCGACGTTTCCAACCACTTCGGCTCCACGAAGCGATACCAGATCGTAGCACGAGCTATCCGGTGCCGTGACAGCGACAAGTCGCGATCCATTGCAGTCTGAGCCAATGACTATCTGCGAAGATCCCCTAGATTGTTGAGGGTCGATGTGAAGATTGAATTGATCTTTGTCGATGCGTGCCTGGGCAATGCATACAGCAGTGGCGTTTTCGTCGTCGAAGCGTTCGCCGGATTTAATTCTCACAGGGGAGCGAGTGCCGTCAGCCCCGATTATGACATCGCCACTTATTAGAATTCCGTTGTTCGTGGTAAGTGTCGTTTCCTCAAGGTTGAGTTCTCGAATCTCCGCTGTGTTGATCTCCACTTTCACCATTGACTCTGTCTCCGTTGAGATCTGAGCTAGCAATATTCTTCTGAGTTGGGTTTCCTGAACCAGTACCCAAGGCTGCCAATTCGTTAGCATGTACACATCCCTTCCGAAGAAAGTTTGAGAAACACACTCTTATCCAGATTTGCGCTTCATCAACCATTGAAATTTTTTGGCAAGACGAACGCTCCTCAACCTCAGCAATAGGGGTTGTTATGTCTGCATCAATGCAGATGCCAAGCCTTTGCAGTACTTCTTGGGCATTTGGAGTGACATGAACTATGCCACTGTGTCCTCTGGCATTGCAGACATCTTCGGCAAAAAGATGCACGATATGGCCATGTTTTTGCAACGCTGCGGCTGTTATCAAAGCCTCTAGCTCGCTTCCTACGACAAGGACTTTCAGCCGCGTATGGTCATTCATTGCAAGATGAACGTGCTGTTTGATGTCAGCTCTCTCTCTCTGGCTCTGTATTTACAATGATCGCCACGGACAAGGGCTTGCAAGGAATTTGAGGGCGTGAAATACACACTCTCGCCGCTCGCGGACTGGTGGATGAGGAGAGGTACATAAGCAAGGCTGCAATTCCGAAAGCATCCTCGGCGCGGAATCCAGTGTGACTTTCCGAAGCGGATGTACTAGCGCAACGCGACGGGAGTCTGAAAGATCGCGGAGTGCGTGACCGGTAGCTCATACGAGGTCAGATTCGTTAGCCGATACATGGTCACCAGGAAATCATGTGTCGATCTCGATTTGCATTCATGTATTGCATGGAAAACCATCAATTGCGGGTAATAGCTTCTTTACGTTGATAAACTACTTCTCGATCGGATGTCCATTCATCTCGCCTGCCCCCTTCGACGAAAATCGTGGCTTGAGAGGCAGCCAAGTCGAGGCATTGTAATGAAGCTGCCTCTTGCCACTTGTTTCAAGCGCCCATTGACTTAGCCCCAGAATCAGGGGAGACTCCAGTATGAAAGCCATGCTTCCCTCTCCAACCTTCTGCGGAGTAAGTTCAGCATGAGTCGCAGCATGGTGACTTTCACTGTCAGGGTCATGTGCAGACATGACATTGTGGAGCGTCGCGCCGCCCGGCAGAAAGCCTTTGGTACGAGCGTCGTATCCTCCGGTGATTAAACCCATATATTCTGACATTGTGTTGCGGTGATAGTATGGTGGGCGGAAAGTGTCTTCCATCGTGAGCCACCTCGGGGTGAAGGCTGCGAGCTCGACAATCTTCTCGGAACTGGAGAGAACTGTGAATATCGAAGGATCGGGATGATCGTAAGACACACTTCCAAAGGTCAAAAACCGGCCAAGATCATATTTGTATGGGTAGTAGGCACCATGCCAACCGACAATGTCAAATGGGCTGTGGTCCTGTAATGCCTTGAAAAGCTGACCGTTGAACTTCACATAAATCTGATATTCGTTATCCGTATCCTCATCGAAGCTTGATTTTGGAATTTGAAAGTCTCTCGCGTTAGCTAGACCATTGCTTCCAATAGGTCCGAGTTCAGGCAAGGTAAAACTCCCTTGATGTAGTTCGACCGAATATCCTCGAACGGGCCCTTCTGGCAAGGCAACATTGTACCGTATTCCTCGTGGGATGACACAGATCTCGTTCGGTCGGACAAGCAGATAGCCGAGCTCAGTCCGGATGTCCAGAACCCCTTGTTGAAGAATGACAAGCAAGTCTCCATCTGCAGAGTAATAGACCGAACGGGGTTCCATCGACTGACCAGCTGAAAAGATGTGATACGCAACCCCTGATCGAGTTGAGGGTTCGCCAGCACCGGCTATGAGCTGCATGGAATGAACCCAATCTGCCTTTTCATTGACGTCGAAGGGATCCCATCGCATCTGCGTCGGTGTGAACAGCAGTTTCTCATCTGGCAGCTGAAGGCTGTTCGGTTCACATTCGAAAGGCGCGTGAGCAGCTGAAGGGACAATGCGGTAAAGCCAAGTATGACGATTCTCGCTGCGTGCAGCAACGAACGAGCTTCCAGATATTCTTTCGGTATATAGTCCGTAGCTTGGTTTCTGAGGGGTACTTTGAGCCTCTGGCAACGTTCCTGGCAAGGCTTCTGATCTAACAAGTCGTCAGACATTCCAAAACATCAGCACTTCGCATACTCACTCATGGTAACCTCCAAAGCCTGTGAGGTAGGTGTACTTTTCTGGAGTAGTGAATTTTGTCGTCGGCATGTCTGCTACTTGCTGTGTTTGCTGCGATACCAAGAGTTTCACTGTGGAGACAGAGCGCGCCCCTTCCGACATATAGGATGTTGGAGAACTCTTTGACATGCATCATGTATCTTGCGGTCTTCAATCCCCTCCCACTGCATCTAGAATGCACTCCGGCGGGTAAGACGCTCCGATGGAGAACGAGTCCACGAAGCCGGAATTCTCGGTGAGCATGGATGTTGAACACGTGCGGCACTGGAAAGCCATCGGAAGCTGCGGAGCTGCAGCTCCGAAGTCGTGCACTGAAGGCTTAACATCGGAATCAGGGAGGTCTATGCATTTTGCACACAGGTCCGAGTGGCGATGGCACTGAGAAATCGCTCTCTGAGTTTCGACTTTGGGTGATGCAGTTGGATATTGTAGACGGAGGACGACGCTGTGCTGGGAATTCCGCAGGCTTTGGACCTGAAGTTGTGGCCATAGCTAAGTAACAGAATCTATTGCTTTCAAGAGCAGCATTCAAGATAAGAGCAGACCTGAGATGTGACTGTGTAGTAGTAAAAGCGCGAGAAGTGGTGTTGTATTGTAAGCTATTTACGCTGTTCGAAAGATGAGACGGGCCATGAAGCCTGATGTGTGGCCTGAGGCATCCACTGCCTTTTCGTAGTTGAGCCATTCTTCCCAAGTACACGATAAGGAGCTCATTCTCATGTCCACGATGCTGTCTTATTGAGATAGCTCCACCGCATTGAGGGCGACCTCAAGGTCCTCTTTGTTCCTTGGGACAAACTTAACTTGCAATGGCTTTGGACCAGAGACTGTTGCCGCTGTATTGGCGACTCCTGTAATAGGATCGATGTCCATCGGCCCGCCTGCCTCCAGCTCGAAAAATTTGAGGATGCGAAGGAATAACACGTACAGTTCTCTGACCGCGAGATGCGACCCAATGCACATGCGGCTGCCCAAGCCAAACGTGAATGTTGGGGCGTCTGGATGCTCGAGCCATCGCTCAAGCCTGAAAACGTCATGATCACTCCAAATCTCCGGATCTACTCTGGTCAGTTTATGGCTCTCTGACAAGCGCAAAGGGATGTCAATACCATTATTGCAGGCCCACGCATTAAGGACTATCACAGTGTCTTTCGGCACGACCTTGCCGTCATATACAAAGTCTCGGAGCGCTGTTCGCGGAAGAGATAGGCGAGTTGCCGGGTAGCACCTGTGTCAGTGGTCAGCGCCGGGTCGGAATGTGAGAGGCTGAGACGTACCTTAGGAGTTCTTTAATAAAAGCGCTCAAATATGCGACGTCTTGTCCTTCAGGCACGTCGTCCAGCAAATCGCTTTCGGCATATCTCTCTATTATGGCTTGAAAAACCTTTTCCTGCAAATCAGTCCTCATGCAGAGCACTGCAATGCCCCATAACACAGTGGCTTGCATGGTGTCCAAGCCGGCAGCGGTTATTGTCGCATTTAGGGACTCCAGCTCCAAGGCGGTCAGATTACTGTCAGGGTCAAGCTTCGCATTCGCCCTGACGCAGGGTTCATTAGTCTCGCCAGCTATCTGGATGTCCAGCTCGCGATCCAGGACAGTGGTGTACTTCTTTCGTCGTGCCCCCATTTCTCTCGCCAAAGCCGAGGTCCGATTGAAGGGGAGTAGGCGGAGAAGGGGAACGTAATCTTGCGTGTTGCTCGTCAAGCTTCTAAAGTTGCTAATCGCCTCCTCAACTTGCGTGATTTCGTGAAACATGTCGCCTTTTTTGTGTAGACGAGTGCCCCAGTGCAGCGTGAAGCCAAGGCTGACGTTCATGCGAAGGAACAGTGGACCTGGATCGATACTTGTCTGCCCAGCTTTGCCATTCTTCAAAGCCTCTCGAAGAAAGAGAAGGGTTTCAGTTTTGATGTGATTGCTGTAGCTCGATACGGCTCGTCGGTTCAGGGCTGTGGCCAGGGTCTTTCGCCTGGTCTTCAGAGATGCCGAGTAGGGTGATGTGCCTATTGTTGTTGCACTGGTATCGGAGACAATCTGCACCAATGTTAGAATCCTGACCGTGACGATCCAGACGAGGCTATGTTGATGAGGAGATTCTCTTTACCTTGTGAAATGTGTAGAACTCTGGCCTCGAGATTGTTGCGTGCGAGTTGCCTGTCAAAATAGCTTTTGCAGCGTCGGCAGTGTTGATGATGAGCATGGGGATATTGCCCAGTTGAACCTGATATACCGCTCCATACTTGTGTGACCACTGCCGATAGATCCAAGGTGCATTGCCTCTCTGGATGTCCCTCAGACTGCCAAGGATTGGGAGACCAAATGGACCCTTGAAGCCTGGAATCCGAGACTTGCATCGCACGTACTCGTGGGCGAACAGCCAAATGAGCAGAAGAATCGCAGCTCCTCCCAAGATTTGAATGGCGGACCACCCTTACACAGCCTGAGTAAAACTCAACAACATCTCTGCATTCACCGCAGAAATCTTGCTCCAGATTTCTGACGAGCGACATCTTCGTCCATATAATCGATGCTCTTCGTACCCAAGTGACTTTCGTGAAGTCCTGTACCAGCGGTTCGCCGTGGAATGTCTCGCCACCAGCGACGAAGGCTGTTTCGGAATCCTTTGCGTAATTCCGAGAGGGCGTTCCAGAGCCCACAGCACCGAACAGTACCTTTGCGGGGATACTTGCGGGGACCATGGGGTCAACTGGGGTCCATGTAAGACTACTGAATCCAGGAAACATGTCCATGTCTTCACATACGGCCAAACTTGCACACCTTCTCACTGCCGCTTAAGATGTTTTCCGGAAAGTCTAAAGTCGAGAGTCGACCTGACCGATAGCCTGCCTGGATGTACGTACCCCAAGACCTCTTGTCAGACAGTACGGACAAACTTGTTCACCTTCACATGACTGCTCTGGGCTCGGCACCAAGGTATGTGTTCAGAAAGCCCCGATCTCCGTCCAAATCTGTACCTAAGATTGCCCAGAATTCATTTGCAAGTTGTGGATTGAGCGAACCCAGTGGTCCTGTGCGGAGATCGTATTGATCTGCTCAACCTTCCAGCCAAGCCCCATTAATGACCGGTGCTGGGTTACTGCTTGTCTCCGTATCCAACGTCTGGGGTGGTAGAACAAAACCACCAGCATTTGGCCAGGACAAATCGCCTGATTCAGCCCGACTCGGTAGGCCCATTTGCACTGCCCACGCCTCCAAGCTATTGACAGATTCCCAAAGATGCAACAGCGATGGAGCACGGGTGCCAAAGAGCTTGAACATATCAAGCGCCCTGTAGAATGACTGCTTCAGTTGGGCAAGAAGGGTCACGTTGAGGCCCACTCGGGTCGCTGTATACGACACTGGAGCCTTTGCGATCGCCAAGAGAAGGCTTGAGAAGGCTGATACCAGAAAATACTTGAAAAAGACCGCATGCCGTTCAACGAGACCGGTGGAAGAGTTGAGCTCGTGGAGGACTTGGACAGCTTCGCAGGCTACGTCTATGGCCGTGCGTGGGTATTGCTCATTCGCGGTGATGCGATCGGCTGAGTATAGGGCCGGTCTATGGATGAGGTTGCGCAGTTGGTTCGCCCTAAGGAAGAGGATACTGCTCATGTATAGGCTCGACTCGTTCGTAAACGGATCGAATTGGCCGCTTTGCAGCTCTGCTCGATTGAACTGCAGATTAGGGGGAAGCCGGAGTTGCCACTGAGAGATCTGGTAGTCTAGGAAATCGATGTCGGCCGTGCTCAGCGGGACACTGCGATCGCTGATCCGACTAGCGAGACGGCAAGCCTCGCCAGCAATGCGCGACAATCGGACCACGGTCTCGAGATAAATACTATCCGGGTCCTGTTGATCATCATGACATTAGTGCACGCCGCTGGAGAGCAACCAAAAGGACTTACTGGAGTCTCCATAACTGTATTAAGGTCACTGTCTTGTACGACGAACGGAATGCCTAGGGCAATGCTGGATCTCCTATCGAGCACGAATACAGCCCATACAACCTTGGTGGCTAGGAGAGCATCTTGAGGCGTTTTGAAGGTGCAATTTGCGTCTTTTCGATTAATTCCCATTTCAAGACACAGTCTCGCAGCGTGGGCAGCAACGCGGGAAGCCTGCAGTTCCTCGTCGAGGTGAAAATGAAGAAGTGCCTGCGCGATGTCAGCAGATGCGTGGACCTGACCATCAACGAACGCTTCTGGACTCACCACTAAAATCCAATTGACAATGCCGCCAAGACTCGGCAAACTCCAGAAGGAACTTCCTAGGGACTCCCGAACGCTATCAAAGTGCCTTTGTGCCAGGCGACTGATTTGGCGGCTCTCCAGTGTAAGGGCATTGGCGATGACCAACTTGAGCGTCAATGTTTTCGTACTGTTCAGCTCCTCTGCAGCAGTTATTTGTCTCTGCACGGTTTGAGGTTTCTCGGACTCCCGCAGCAGCTGAAAGACACGTTCGACTGTTTGCAGGAGCTCCACAGTCTCCACGATTGGATACAAGAGGCCAGGGCCCGAGTTGAAGACAGATACTAGGCGTATGACCTCGCTGTATTTCATCTCCTGTAAGGGATCGTTGAAAACCAGTCTCGCGAGTGGTTTCGAGGCGGCGAGAATCTCAGAGCTGACGATCGTGTTGATCTCGAATCCCCTTGGTGTTCCACCTGCACCTTCACCTGAGCTCCTTCGCAACGGCTGTGAGCCACCTGAGGCGACCTGGAATGAGAAATCGGAGCTCGTAGCGCCCCGATAAGGACGAATTTGATCCGGCGGGTCTTCGCTCTTGGTGGCCTTCGAGTCTGAGCGATCACCAGGGGATTCGTCCTGGACTCCGCTCGGTGCATTGGTTGGGCAGGCCTCACCGCCCATTGATTTCCATTGGCCGCTCAATCTGTGCATTTGACGTTCCAAATCCGAAAGCCCCCATCGCGCTCCCCAGGTTTGATCAGCCTCCATTCCCAGCTATCTAGTGAGGTATGCTTCAGACTGGTGTTCGGCGTGACGTCGCTTGCGGGAAGAGCGATCGTAGCTACAGGCGGCCGAAGTCATCGTGCAACGGTGACATGGTGCTTTCCCGTCACACCTCAACTTCTTTCGACGGCATTCATTACTGGCAAAACTTCAGCCCAAGTCCGGCCAGACCAGTTCCCACGTCGCTTACCAGGCGTGCGAAACGTACAAGTCGCGATTCTGCCTCACCCGGCGCCGGCCCTGGGAATCGTCCAAGGGGTTGCCCGACTCTGGGGCTGGAGAGCGCGATGACATTCTGCGAGTAGAACTACTCACAGACGAGGAAATTGTAACTTATCGATGGTGAAAGTGCGCCACTTCACGTAGGGCCAGATGAAAGTAAGGTCTCATTTTACTCACTCTTGCATCTTGCGGGCGGGGAAGCATTGGATCAGTCAGCAACCCCGCCTGCCAGTCATAAGTAGGTTTCGAGCCATTTGCGTGATGAATAATAAGTGCTAGCCTTGGCGTGAGACAGAACTTGTTCGGTTTAGCAGGGGGTCTGTTCCTGCTTGCAGTCTTCCCCTGAGACAAGCCTTGCCTTGCTGGGTGAAATGTTCGAAAATCTGCACTCACTGCATCATCAGGAGCAAAGCATCTCGCGACCTTCCGGGCCTTCACGTTTGGACAAGACGCCAGTGATATAGCAATGGAGCTGTCATGGGGTCACGCTCCACTCACAGTTCCGGCCGAGATTCCGAGCACCTCGTTCCGACGTCCGAGTCTGGAAGCATTCCGAAAACATCGCTGATTCCTCCGTCAACAATGACGGGATTGCGCTGCATGCTGAATCGGTTGAGACGGCCGATTTAGAGCTCCTGTGGACGACGCGACGTACTGTGTCGAATGCAGCGGACCGCGTCGCTGGTAGCTGCCTCTGGAGACGACCTCTTGCCTCAGGAGTCTATATCACCAGGGCTTGAAGGGCCAAAGGCATCACTCTCGATGTCCACTTCAGCATTCGATTTGACGACACTATCGTCTTTGCGTCGCGGTCGAAGTTCAACATGACACTTGCAAATAAGGACATTGCGGTGGACCTGATCGACAAAGTTGAAAGTCTCAGTCGGGAAGACTCAAAAGTCGTGCATAATGCTGTTGATCCCAGCCCCTTACAACAGCGGTCGAAACAAGAGCAACGACTTCTGCTCAAGCAAGACCTCGCCATCACACTGGTGCTCTCGGGTTGCTACTTCTGGGCTTACTTGGTTCGCGCCAGCTCAAGACTACTGCTCTGATCCACGTCGCTGATAGATCTGTCTTGCAGGACCGAGGAAACATTAGGAATGCTCGGGTCATGGGCTTTCAAAAGGACCTACGCCTGTCTGACAGGCAGTTTTTCAATACCTTGATGATGTTCTGTAAGATGATGCCCCATCAAAACGCCACATATGAGTACCATTCTGACCATAGTTTCAAGATGTGGGCTACATGGTCTTTGAGCTACCGGCAGCATTGAGTCTTCGCTTTTTACACCCTGGATGGGCTTACGGCAGTGCCGTCATGGCTTTTGGGGTTTTCTCGACATGCCTTTCGAGTGTCCATTCGTATGGAGGCGTCTTGGGCTTGAGGCTTCTCCTAGGCTGCGCTGAGGCATACCTGCAAACGGGCCTGGTCTACTTGGCGCTTTGGTACAAGCCCGGAGAAATGGGAACAAGAAACGGCGAGCAAATCGTTCCACGAACAGTTGAAGAGAAGCTAACCAGAAAGTAGCTATCTTTTACGGCTTAGCACCCTTCGCCGGAATGATCAGTGGGCTAATCGCATACGGCTGCGAGAAGAATCTAAACGGAGTGGCTGGCTTCACAGCCTGGCAGTGGCTCTACATTGTTGAGGGTGTCCCTACTGTTGCTTGGGGTATTTTGACAGCTTTCTGTGTCCCCACCCTGCCAGAAAAACTGCCGACGAAGGGTCACTGGCTCTTCAGAAGTAAGACTGAACAGATCTTGATTATGAGTCGTATGGAGCAAGGTACGCGGGTAGGCTTTGTGAAAAGCTGGTATTGTTGCTGATGACCATGCGACAGGGCAGAACAGTCCACATGCAAAACCCGTGTGGTGGCAGCTATGGTGGGCAATAAAAGATCCAAAGACCTACTTGGGCGCTTTCGGCATCGTTGCATCAGTCCTCAACATCGTGGTACTGGGAAACTTGCTGCCGACGTTCATCAAGGCCTTTGGGTTTTCTCCCCGTATGTATGCCTGCGATTGACCCATGACTTCTCCAAGCTTACACACGGCCTCAGTTGACACGCAGCTGTATGTCATGATCCCGTACGCCTTCGCCACGGTCTTGTCCCCAGTGGCAGGACTTATCAGCGACCGAGTCCACTGTCGCACGATCCCTCTCTGCGCATGCATATCGGTCTCGATTGTGGGATATGTGATTCTTCTAAGTACAACGTTGCCGACGGCTTTGGTTGCAGGATGCTGCTTTGTCGCTTCAGGTGCCTACTCCGGACTGGTACTCAGCGCCACCTTCATCGTGGTGAACCACGCTGGATACACGAAGCGCGCGTCAGCGTTGGCCATCGCTCAGATCCTCGCTCAACTTTGCAGCATCATGAGCACTCAAATCTACACCCACCCTCCGCACTTCTACCTGGGCCATGGCATCATCTTGGGATTCAATGTAGTGGGTCTGTTGTGCGTGGTAGTCATGTACATCATCATGAGCAGGGCCAATCGCCAGCGCGAAATGACCCTAGCTGAAGGAATGGGACGGGGGGATATTCCTGGATCGGACGCTTCTTTCGAAGACTTGTGCGATTATCATCCTCAATTCAGATACAGTGTGTGATAGATGGCGTACAAATGTGAAACGCAAGTTGAGGAGCGAGTCCGGTTGCATTCATCGCAGGTTCCGCCCTTGAAGAAGCTATTGAAATGGCTGGCAGGACTGCATCCATGTGTGCGAACGAGATCGCTATTGCCTACGCCTCATCGGCAGCAATGTGCGGAATTCGGAGACGCCACTGTCGGGTAGTCCGCGATTCACCGGCTGCAGATCAATGACTGCTCAGGTGACGTCGCGGACTGGGTGGAATCGAAGGGTTGGATAATAGATATCCGTCGTCTTCTCGAAAGTCCTTTGGACTGCTCAAGCAACCACGCAACGGACCACAGCTAGCAGGAAGCTACCGATCCAGTGAAGTACCACATCTCTCACACTATGGCTGACGTTCCAAAGACTATTGCCTTCTTTGGCGCAACTGGAGACTGCGCAAGCTATTGTCTGGCCCGAGCACTCCAAGCTGGCTACACCTGCACAGCACTTGCTCGGACTCCCTCGAAACTTACCGCCTCCCTAAACGCCAAACACGTACGCTCGTCAGACCTAGACACCTACCTTACGATCATTCACGGCGACGCCAAAGATCCCATCGCCGTCAAGAAAGCTCTCACGGCGCCCTCAGGCGGCATGGTCTCGTACATCGTGTCGGGCGTGGGCTCGACGCCGAAGTTTCAGTGGAATCTGTGGTATCCTATAACGCTCGAGGATCCGACGATTTGTCAAGACATTGGGAAGACGATACTGGCTGCGGCTACCGAACTTGCCAACGACACTTCCACGCCAGCTCCACAGCGCCCCTTCCTCCTTAACGTGTCCACCACTGGCATTCCCGCTAAAGGTTGCCCGCGAGATGTCCCGCTCCTCTTCTATCCATTCTATATGTACGGCTTGCACGCTACACATGTCGACAAGAGCATTCTTGAAGCGGCATTCGCCGCACACATCAACAAGGCAGAAAAGGAGAGGGGGATAAGAGCCTTTGTGAATGTTAAACCCAGTCTACTTCTAGATGGTGAAGGCAGGGGCTTAGGGGGTGTGAGGGAGGGACCTGAGGATGCACCAGCCGTAGGATACACAATCCAGAGAGCGGATGTCGGAAAATGGATGTTTGAGAGAGGCTTGAAAGAGGGTTTGAGAAGCGAGTACGTAAACCGCAGTGTTACCATCACTTACTAGGAGGGAGCGTGATTGATAGGGATTTTGGAAGACACTTTGGCCAAGACAGCGTTCATTCTGTACAATCAAGGGAGTACTACCAGAGGAGGCTCCGATAGCACTCGCTCAAGATGGATCAAAAACCCAGAGGTCCGAAATTTGGTTTTGTCTACCCACAATGCAGACAACGCCAAACATATGCATTGACTAGCCTATCTCCCAAGAATTCAGTATACTTTGGGCGGATGAGCAGGCCAGAGTGACCATGTGGAAGTTGCCCAGTAGGCCTATGTGAGCACCGCCGCACTGTGACCTGATTCACGAACGCCACAAACTCATGCTCGAGCCTGATTTCATTCCATTGTTTTACGACATGCGGTTCCA
This sequence comes from Zasmidium cellare ATCC 36951, assembly GCF_010093935.1. Taxonomy (NCBI): domain Eukaryota; kingdom Fungi; phylum Ascomycota; class Dothideomycetes; order Mycosphaerellales; family Mycosphaerellaceae; genus Zasmidium; species Zasmidium cellare. The sequence goes on along the minus strand of NW_022987013.1, from coordinate 6,179 downwards.
ACAACCCGCTGACTTGAGTACTGGCAGAGTCGTTTCATCAGCCCCTTTGTGAAGTGTTAATTCGCTGGTGTCTATCTCCAAGTTCAAATGGAAGAACAAGTATCGCACGAGTTGCAGGCGGATGACATCCCGAGGGTTTCATGAAGGCATACATAAATCTATCCGATGTATGTGAACTTTGAAGAATAGACGCCTGTTGAGTTCAGAGACGAAGATGCGTTGGCCTTGGTGATGCCACAGAACAGCCTTGCCGTGCTGCATGATGAGTATCAAGCGGCTGGCCAAACAGCTGATCCAAAGGCAGACCATCATCGCGTTTTCCGTGCTACAAGGTGTCCTTGAATTCTTCAAAAAGTGATGGCAGAAACTCCCCGAGGTCTAGAGTTGTAAAAGTCAGCTTATACTGCCCCTGAAAGATGCAAGGCTGTGTGTGACCCACGCGTCATCTCGATGTTGCAGTGCACAGCAAGATCATGGCCAATCTGCGCTGTGCCATGATTGTTCTTTGCAATCCAGAACCGCGAACGCATTTCTCAATTGCCGTTTGGCAGGCGGCGTACTTGATGCATGAGGTATGACTCGCCATCCCACTCAGACGTAGTGTGCTCTATATGTCGTTACGTTGGTATGAGCCAATCTCTTGCCCCGATGCACAAAATTGACTTACTGCCGATCAGAATATGGCCCATTACAATGGTCTCGATGCCCAACGCAGGCCAGCTCGTTTGGTTGAAACCCAGCGTCTCCGGCTGGATAAAGCCAATGCTTATCTTTGAGGATTCCTCGCCAACGTATTCAGCAACGTATGATGTTGATTGATCCAACGATCCCGATATGATCGAGTGGCATCGACGCGCTCAGGCACTCTCCAGACGTATGCATGAGCGACGGGATTCCAGAGCTTGTATCTGATGGCCAATTAGCGAGTGTGAGAGCACGTTCGGGATATATAGGTGCTACCTACCTCGCCGCCTCGGTTTGGTGCCAAGCGAACCACCAGTCGAAACTTTCGCCAGTCACTTCGAACAAATCTTCGTCAATTTCGAACCTTCGAATAGAAACGATGAAAGGTGAGTGTACTTTGTGGGATCTCCGAGCGCACGGCGATCACCACCGTGCCGTTTTCAGTGATGGTAAAACCGTTTTCAAGAGTGTCGTATCCGGGTCGAGTGAAGTAATCGTGTGCTTCGTGTGCGATGTATGCTGAGGACCAGTGTTATTTGCTACTCTTACGTCTTAGGGCTCATCACGTACCCAGGGCGTTGGCCCAAGGACTTGCTACGAGTCCGTTAAGAAATTCATCAAATAGCGGGGCGATGGTTGGGTTCCAGTACCTAATCGTAGTGGTGAAAGTCAGCAGGGGTTAGGGGGTTGAGCTCGAGTTACTCGCTTTGCAAATGGCCTCTGAAAATCTTCACCTCGATAACCAAGATAATAGGCTGACGAATTGCCATTGTATGGAGCAAGATTTGTGGACGTGGCGTTCTGTGCGCTGATTCGCGTTGCTGAAGCGACTGCGGCGGAATCAGTGGTCGTGGCTGCAGGCGCAAGATCTCCACGTTTGACCAGTGAAGCGGTCGTGACCCAAGGGCCAAAAAGGAGAACAGCAGATAGTTTCATCCTGGTGTGGTCAGCAATTGCTTCTGAGACGACAGCGGGTTGGGGAAATCTGTGATGCAGCCCTCGACGCAATCTATTCATCTTCTCCCATAGTTCTGTGACTTGAAAACGCACAAGCAGCACTTGCCCTCAAATCCGTTTCCGAGGCGGTTTTCTCTGTTGCGGGAACGCCATTCCGCGATCAGGCCGCCTCCGAAAGTCAATGCCACGGCTTGGCTCTTGTGCAGTGTGACAGGCCGTGAGAGACACTCAATTAGGCGGAAATCACCCTGTCCTCACTATTCAACACATCCGACATATCGATTAAAGTTCCTTCACCCAGTAATACAAGAACAAAAAAGTAGAGCACGTCAACCAGCCTCTATGTTATTCGACAAGGCAGCACCGCATCTTCAAACTAAGAAGACCACCAGCACCGTATTCGCACCTTTTCCGACCGGAAAGGATGCTGTGTAGGACCCGAACGATGCAACAGAACACTTATCCGAACATTCCGTGTACATCGAGATCTTATGCGCAGGCAGAGCTGACTCAAATAGTGGAAGCTGTTGAACGGGCATTCGAACCAAGAGAATGACCTCGACGAGTTTTTGTCAGCTGCAACCTTTCCCGGTAACCGCCGAGTCCTGCAGGCTGCAGCACGCAGAGTCTTAGTACGATCCCTTCACAAAGCTAGGGTCGGATAGCCTGAGGAACAAGGCGAGAGGACCATTGAGCATGAGAGTGTACGAAAGATATTTGGCTAGATATTGCCTGCGTTTAAAGATCTGTTGATGGAAGAGTAGCAACGCTAAGAGCAAAGCCCATGGACCGAGCGTACCAACTACGTGAAGAGTAACTCCATTCGATAGCATGCGGTGCTCCTGGTACTATACTACCGACAAATCGTGGACACCGTGAAAAGAAAGCTTCGAAGTCGGCAACATGCTGCCGGGTTCACTCCCATAACCAATCGTGTTCGCCGAGTCCAAACATGACAGGCATTGTTATATGGGCTGCGATTTCGGGAGAGTATGTTGACCACGGCCCAGCAACGCACTCCTGAGCCTCCTCACCCGGTGATTGCACTGTCTGCTCTGGCAGATGTGCTTTCATGCTGGCTTCTGCTGCATTCAGCGCCGGCTCACTGAACATTAGAAGATGCCTGTTTGCTTCATTTTCTTCAGCACTCCATTTGAGTCTTGCTTGTTGATTCTGCATTCGCGGTGAAACGCCCCACCCGGAGAGTATCAGCCCGGCCAGGGGATAAGTCGGTGTAGGGCTTTGAGACTGCAAGGATGCTGCAACCAGTAAGCCAGGCGTAGCCAGGCTGTGGCCCATGGCAACAAGGGCTGTGCAGTGATTTGGCACGCCGTACTTCTCCCAGAGTGCTGGAAAGATGTATTCATGCTCCCATCGTCCCGTCTTCTTGTGGAATGAGCTGCCGCTGGGAATCGGGAAAATTGAGGATGTCTGCTGGTAGCAAGGTCGATTGATAGAAACTACAGGAATCGAAAACGCCTCGGCACTCTCGGCGGCACTGTGGTCTTTGTTGACATCGTAGCATCCTGCGTGACAACGCCCCCCGTGACAGAGCACGAGAAGCGGTCGAGAGGGGCTCGCGAATTGCGATTGGGTTGGAATGTAAACGATGCCAGAAAGAGTGGCAGAATTGGAAAGCGTCAAGGTGAACGGCTGGAACTTGGATGACTTCGCAGTCATGTTGGCAGGTCCACAGTCACAGCGCATCAAAAGCCCCAAGTGTTCGAGTGACGTGCAATTGTAGTGTTGAAGACTGTTGCGGTTGGAACATCCATTCCGAACAGCATGCATGAGCGGAAGGTGCAGCACCAGCTCCGGCCGCCGGCACCATTTGCTGCTCGCAGCTAAGATGGTGGCCTAAAAACCTACAACCCCCCATACTGGAGGTGTGCCACCAGGCTGACAGCAATAACAAGTTGAGTTCGCAGCCGAACAATCGCATCCCATGCCCGAATCGTCTCCTCTTTTACCGGCTTCCGCTTCCACTTCCGCTGAGCTCAAGAGTGCCGTCAGCATCAGGACAATGGTACGCAAGATGACCACAGACCTTCAACCTATGATCGCTCTGGAGGAGCATTACCTCTCCGCCAACTTCTTGGATTCTGAATCTTATTTGAGAATGTACGCTCCACATGCGGCACTCAATAGGGCATTAAGCCAGCAGCTGGGCGATCTGTCCGGCGGTCGTATCATCGACATGGACACCAATGGTATCTCAATGCAAGTCATCTCACACGCGCCTGGACTTCACTCCCACGAGCAGTGCAAGGCCGCCAACGACCAGGCATACGAGGCTGTCAAGGCCAACCCACACCGCCTCGCTGCCCTTGCGGTTCTGCCTGTGAGTGACCCGAGGAGCTGTGCTAAGGAGCTGCGTCGTTGCGTGAATGATTTGGGCTTCAAGGGCGCTCTGATCGACAACCATACTGAGCAGGGCCATTATTTCACTGGAAAAGATTACGAGCCTATGTGGGGAGCCTTCCAGGAGTTGGACGTTCCCTGCTATATCCACCCCACCTGGCCGTCACAGGCACAGATGGAGGTCGAATTCAACGACGAGAACAGGTCTTCAGGTGCTATTTTTGGCTTGTCTACTTCCACCTGGGGTTGGCATTCCGATGTCGCTTTGCATATTATCAAACTGTTCTCTGCGGGTGTCTTCGATCGGTTTCCCAACCTCAAAATAGTCCTCGGGCATTTCGGCGAGATGATCCCATTCATGCTAGATAGGATTGACCTTTTCTGCCGGCGATGGAAGAAGACTGGACGAATGTTTAAGGACGTTTGGAGCAAGAACATGTGGATCACAACTAGCGGAGTGTGGAGTATCGACCCTTTGGCGATGATTCTTAGGAACACCTCTATTGACCGAATTATGTTCAGCATCGACTACCCATTCGCACCCAATAAGAACGGCAAGCTGTGGATGCAAAATCTTATAGCGAGCGATCTAGTGGACCAAGAAGGAACTGAGAAGATTGCATTCAAAAATGCAGAGGTTTTACTAGGCGTCAAAGTAACACGAATATAAACCTATCTTGAGAAATAAGGCCGGCTTTCCGTCTTCTTTCAGCGCTCTCTCGACGAGAATATAAGGCATTTGCAAAGGACAGACAAATCGTACTGATTCAAAATATAAAGTGGCTTAATTCATTTCATAGCCAAGTAATGAGCGTCCTTCCAACATCGCCATGGCCTACCCACAGACCCAAGCCCCACCAAATCATTGCTTTGCTGATTATATGTACTTTGCTGTTTTGATGTACCGGAGTACGACCAGGCTCCATTGGCTCGGCAACTTATATACAGCTCGGCAACTTGTATACAGCTCGGCAAATAGCAACTTCGTACTATGATCTGTGTTCTTAGAACATCTTCGGGGGCGGCGGCGGGGTTGTTCGTTCAACTACACAGTGTAAGTAAAACTCAATCACGCAGTGCAAGAGTGAAAAGGACCATATCTTAGTGACCGTTCTGGTCGCTTGGGCAGCCGCAACTGCCAAGGCCTGAGCACTCGGTTGCGACAGGCAGGTCGTCGCTTTCCCTTTCGCAGAAGCAGCTGGCGTTTGAGTTGCAACCGCAAGCTGGGCCTCCTGCGGCTCCCCCATTAGGACAGGAGCACTCAATTTGCGCCACCGCGAGGAATGTTAGGCATGCTAAAGCGAGAAAGACGAACTTCATCTTGGAAGTAGCAAATTGACAAGGTCGACCAGAAGGTGATGCTGCTGGGATCGTACGGTGACGACTGATTGAGAAGAGCTGAACTGTTGGGGAAGAATCATGAAGGAAATCAGGTCGAATAAATGTCTGTCCTAGAGCCCACGTAGTTTGTGGTATTTGTTGGCGTCGAAGTAAAGTTGTTTTTCCTAAGACCGGTGCTCAAGCAAGTGTAACATCGCTTCCAGGAAAGCTAGTCAAGATCACTTAAGATCTACTTGAGAGGCAGCATCGCTTACAAGCATTGGAGATCTTTCTTTGAGGCTGATAAGTAGAAAGTGGCCGCGCGGCCTTTTAGAGCGGTGCTAAATTACATCGCCTCTAGGAGAGTGTCGCAGGCTAAGGCACTTTGGGAACACCAGTCGAGAGTGCAGAGCACGCTTGCTAAGACACTAGATAGTTAAGCCCGGTCCACCCGGCCGCGGACTTAGACAACAACAACAACATCACTGCCTTTTATCAGTACCCACTTTTATCCCTATCTTGTATCAGTTATGAGCCCGGAGACACTTCCTTGTGCTATACAGTATTACTAGCTACAAGGACTTATCGTAGTAGTATTTTCTTCTATAAATTTAGTATCCGCTATCGAGTTATATAATTATAATCCGGCGTTTCCGCAAAAGCGGGGTTAGAGAAAAAGTAATAGTATTACTATATTATCAAGATAGAGGTTTAAGAACGAAAGGGGATCCTAACAGTCGAAAGACGAAAACTAGTACGTAGAAAAGAAAGAATTACTTATTATATCGATTAAAGATTATAATCTCCCGATACTTAATACTCGCGGTAACTAGACCGACTAGATTAACTCTATCGAG